>NC_091299.1:35251722-35256722 GCF_038502225.1 Cherax quadricarinatus
GAAGCTTTCCATTGAGCAGAGAATGAAAATAGAAACTCTGAATCCTAACCCTGCAAAACCTTTGTGTAAGAGAGAGAGAGAGAGAGAGAGAGTTGGTGAGGATAAAAACTGTTCAGTGACGTAGTACTACTTACAACACATTAGTACAAGTAAGCCAACTCCTCCACTGAAGTGAATATAAGCAATATCAGTGATATTTAAGTGTGGTATGGTGAAGACATGGTGTGAGTGAGGGGACAGCGGCAGGCCTTAGGAGTGACTTCACTATTGCCTTCAGAGTGAGCATCTAATATTAACTAATATTATATGTGTTTTGTGCTATGTACTAGCATCTGGTGCTTTATAACAACGTGGCTGGTACAATGTAACATAGTGATTTGTGTAACATCTTCCTTTAGTGGAAAAGTGGATAGCATAAACAGTGTTTATTAAGTGATAGTGAGAAGGCATCACTTCCAGCTAGTCGGCCCACTGCCGCCCACCCTCACTACCCACCCGGTATCAACACCCCCACCCCCACGTGGTAACCCACGTTACCACCATATATATGTGTACCTGGAGTTTACCTGGAGAGAGTTTCGGGGGTCAACGCCCCCGCGGCCCGGTCTGTGACCAGGCCTCCTGGTGGATCAGCGCCTGATCAACCAGGCTGTTGCTGCTGGCTGCACGCAAACCAACGTACGAGCCACAGCCCGGCTGATCAGGAACTGCCTTTAGGTGCTTGTCCAGTGCCAGCTTGAAGACTGCCAGGGGTCTGTTGTTAATCCCCTTATGTGTGCTGGGAGGCAGTTGAACAGTCTCGGTCCCCTGACACTTATTGTATGGTCTCTTAACGTGCTAGTGACACCCCTGCTTTTCATTGGGGGATGGTGCATCGTCTGCCAAGTCTTTTGCTTTCGTAGTGAGTGATTTTCGTGTGCAAGTTTGGTACTAGTCCCTCTAGGATTTTCCAGATGTATATAATCATGTATCTCTCCCTCCTGCGTTCCAGGGAATACAGGTTTAGAAACCTCAAGCGCTCCCAGTAATTGAGGTGTTTTATCTCCGTTATGCGCGCCGTGAAAGTTCTCTGTACATTTTCTAGGTCGGCAATTTCACCTGCCTTGAAAGGTGCTGTTAGAGTGCAGCAATATTCCAGCCTAGATAGAACAAGTGACCTGAAGAGTGTCATCATGGGCTTGGCCTCCCTAGTTTTGAAGGTTCTCATTATCCATCCTGTCATTTTTCTAGCAGATGCGATTGATACAATGTTATGGTCCTTGAAGGTGAGATCCTCCGACATAGGTAGGTAACAGCTCTTAGCTTGCCAATAAAGTTAGGAATCCTTAACCTGTAAATAGCTGTCAATAAAGCTAGGGATCCTTAACCTTGTCAAACCCTGTGTAGAGAGAGAGGGAGAGAGAGAGAGAGAGAGAGAGAGAGAGAGATAGAGAGAGAGAGAGAGAGAGAGAGAGAGAGAGAGAGAGAGAGAGGAATTATAAGTGCTCGCTCCTTCTCTCTTACTATTCCCATTGTTTGATCTCCCCTTGTCTTCCTCAGACTCTTCCCTCTCCTCCATTTCCTCCCGCTAGCTTCTCTCCCTTCATACGGTACCTCTGTCTTTCTTCCTCTTTCCCTTCAGTTCTCGCTTCGTTCTTCCATTCCATCGTTTTACCTCTTTCTTCCCTATATTCTAAATTAACCTCGTCCCTTTCAACCTCCCTTTCCCCTTAACTCTTTCCTCTTCCTCTCTCTCCCATGAACTCTACCATAAATACCAGGGAGGAGGGGGAAGCTTTTGATGAAGGGCTTTTGATTCAAGGAGCTGAAGCCTACTCTCCCCTACCATGGATCGTATATACTTACCTCAAATTACCCAGATGCTATATAACCCCTTGCGGGTTTAGAGCTTCTTTATGAAAAATAAAATAATTTTTACCATATGCTAATTTTTTTCTGGCTGATGCATCGCCAATAGGAATTCATTTCTTTTTTGTGTGTGAATATAATAATGTCAATACTACTACAACTGTTAATAATAATATCGAATGTTTCTTATGTGAGACAAAGTCAGCAAACCCTTTATTTGTTGCTTGTGTATCAGGTATGGAAAGTGGGTTGAGGAAATGCTGGCTAGAATTACAAAATGAGAGGTTACTGGCAAAGCTGACTGATAGTAATATGGTGGCCATTGATGCTGTATATCATAAAAGATGCTTAACTGAACTGTACAACAAAGCAGTAGTTACATGCCCAAATCCTGATTAAAATTCCAGCCAACTGATGAGCCATGGAACACCATTAGCTGGACTCGCCTCATATATTGAAGAAGTCCGTGCCAGTGATGAGGTTACACCAGTTTTTAAATCGACTGATCTTGTCAGTCTGTAACATGGAAACTAAGGCATATGCTAAGAGAACAAGACAGAAAATTCGGTTTCATTTTCAGTTTCCTGATCTGCAAGAACGTAAACATGAATGTGATATCCTTCTCGCTGTTGAAAAAGGTATTGGTAAAGCATTGAAAGGCGTGACATTGACTGTTGATGCAGACTTCTTATTGAGTAAAGCTACCAGCATCATCAGGAGAGACATCATCAGATATGAAATGAAAATCAAATTTGATGGATCATTCACTCCTAACTGTCAACAAGAATCGATGCCACAATCTTTGTTTGCCTTAGTAAAGATGATCGTTGATGCTACGAGTATCCAGTTTAAATCAAGCACTGCCTCCAGGCTTCGCTATCTGTAGTAAAGGAACGAGTAATCAGTGACGGTTTGGAGTTTTGAGACTCTCTGACCGCGGGTTCAAACCCCACCCGTGGTAAGAGTAGTCAGTGGAGGAAGCAGAGACAGAAAGGACAGAGAACATCATCTGCCTATGTAACTAGGTTTGAAACTGTATGCAAGGATTCGGAGTCGAGATATCACTGATACTTTCCATCAACTAGACCTCTCAGCTTCGTACGATAATCCTGGGCATAACCACTGCAACTAGTAATGACGTATGTGAGGGGTACGATCGTGAACAGTTTGTCCATCTAATCTCAGAAAAGATTTGTTCACGTCTACAACTGTGGACAACATCTACCACAACTGTTCCTCAACTTCTGTTCCAGCAATCAAAGAATAACACAGATGGAATAAATCGCAAAAATACCCCGATAACGTTGCCTGATACCAACAAAATAAGACAGGTACCAGAATTATACAACACTACAGAACCAGCGGCCATGAAAAAGAGAGATATTCAAGTGCCAAAGTAGACGGACGGACCAAGCACATGAGACCTACAATCACTTCCAAGGTTTTATCAGATGAATATTGATAAGTTAAGCCTAGTAAGGGTACTATACCATCATTGAATAATTCCACTGTATTCCACTGGGGAGTGAAATAATGAAGTGAAATGATTATAAATCAAACTCCTTTCATCCTTATTGTTCTTTTCTGTTTGAACTAGGTGGCTCAATGCAGTAAAACGATACATCGAAGAATATATCATGGGCTGCACATCATTCTTATCAAATGCCTGTGAAGGATCTTACTTCAGCAATATCATCATTGTTTCAACTCTCCCCTGATGATTCCAAAATTCCATCAAGGAGTCATCATGCAAGGAATGTCATCATACATGTTAATATTGTGCTTAATCCTGGACAAGTGCCGATCTTTACTCTAGATCAACTACTATTTTGCTTGGCTAAACAAATTAAATGGAGTTATCCTGAGACACATGGTGTTTTTTTTAACATTGCTTGGTGGCTTACATACAGAGATGGCTGCTCTGAGGATTGTGAATGACTGGCATGAGGACCCAAGATAAGACAGAAATTCTGGCACCTGCAGAAGTAGCGACAGCTGGAACTGCAGTGTCCTCACATGTTACCACAACACGATACACACACAAAACCAATCATGGGGCTGGACCAGTGCTACAAAATAGGCCATACCGCTGCCAACCATGCTTCAGGTAACTGAAGCTATCCAAACACTCCTTAGATGTAGTTGTAAACAAGGGTTCTCATTAAATCGTTGAGAATCGAAATTAATAAGTCTGGAAAACACAACATTATGTTACTGTGACTAAACTTGTAAAGCGTAGCGGCATTTTTCCTAATTATGTCATGATTTGTGTATTAAGTTTACAAAATCCTGTGTTTCCTTCTGCATGTATATCAGTATGCATTACTGAGCTGGTAAAGCAGTTATTTTTTCAAATAATTTCTAGTGTTCTGTATGCCTTGATATAACATATATTTTGAACTGTTTAATTTAAGCACATTCAGTTCTAAGAACTTTTCAATCCGGTGTCAAAAAGGAGTCAATTTCAATAATGAACGTCAGCTTCAAATCTAGATAATAAGTTTATTTGGCTTAATATTCTTTAAATCATTAGTGGGCACAACGAAATCAATAGATTTAAGTCTTATAAATACTCAGTATATGTATATTAATATTGACAAGCAAATAATAATACTGTAAACGTTCAGAATGGCTGCAGTAACAACTATCATTTCCAATCGTTGGAAATTGTTTTATTAGATTTCATGATACCTGAAAACTTCATGAATAGACAGTTACTGTCTTCAGATTGTTAACATTGATAGAGATATTCATGAAAATGTACTCTCCGGTAATGGCCGATTCAAAATGGCCGCCACAGGCACCACAGGCTATTTTTGTGGTGACTCCACATCCAAATTTGCTCAGTTTGACCACGGTTAATTAGCCACAAAGTTTCTTCATTTTATGAAAAAGTGTACTAGTTTGCTGTTTCACTTACCTTATCTCCTGTACTATATATTCCGTGGTAAACTTTAGTAATTTCCGTTAATCTTCTGCCTGTTTTTTTTTCTAGATTGTGGATTAATCTCAGGTGGAGGAAAGTGTCAAAAAATTTTTTCAATTAAAAAATAAATATTCCCCATGCAGCCCTGCCTAGCATTTTTTTTGTATCCATAGTAAAACTCTAGGTGAATGATTCATTATTTCCCGTCTCAAAATTCGTCATAGTT
>NC_091299.1:35261722-35376722 GCF_038502225.1 Cherax quadricarinatus
GAGAGAGAGAGAGAGAGAGAGAGAGAGAGAGAGAGAGAGAGAGAGAGAGAGAGAGAGAGAGAGAGAGAGAGAGAGAGACAGACAGACAGACAGACAGACAGACAGACAGAGAGAGACACACACATACACACACACACACACATACACACACACATACACACACACAAACACACACACACACACACACACACACACACACACACACACACACACACACACACACACACACACACACAGGGAAGCCAGATAATGAGATGATGAATATGTAGCAACAAAATGCAAGAGGCTGAGATAGGTTTGTACCCAAGGGTAACAGGAGTAATGAAAAAGCCAGGATGAGCCCATGGTTTACCCAAAGGTGCAGGAGGCAAAAACCAAGTGTGCTAGGGAATGGAAGAAATATAGAAGGCAAAGGACTCAGGAGAATAAGGAGAACAGTCGTAGAGCCAGAAACGAATATGCACAGATAAGAAGGGAGGCCCAAAGACAATATGAAAATGACATAGCAGCGAAAGCCAAATCTGACCCGAAACTGTTGTACAGCCACATCAGGAGGAAAACAACAGTCAAGGACCAGGTAATCAGGCTAAGGAAGGAAGGAGGAGAGACAACAGGAAATGACCGTGAAGTATGTGAAGAACTCAACAAGAGATTCAAAGAAGTGTTCACAGAGGAGACAGAAGGGACTCCAGAAAGACGTAAAGGCGGGCACACCACCAAGTGCTGGACACAGTGCACACAACCGAGGAAGAAGTGAAGAGGCTTCTGAGTGAGCTAGATACCTCAAAGGCAATGGGGCCAGATAACATCTCCCCATGGGTATTGAGAGAGGGAGCAGAGGCGCTATGTGTACCCCTAACAACAATATTCAATACATCTATCGAAACAGGGAGATTGCCTGAGGCATGGAAGACAGCAAATGTAGTCCCAATCTTTAAAAAAGGAGACAGACATGAAGCATTAAACTACAGACCAGTGTCACTGACATGTATAGTATGCAAAATCATGGAGAAGATTATCAGGAGAAGAGTGGTGGAACACCTAGAAAGGAATGATCTCATCAACAGCAGCCAGCATGGTTTCAGGGACGGGAAATCCTGTGTCACAAACCTACTGGAGTTCTATGACATGGTGACAGCAGTAAGACAAGAGAGAGAGGGGTGGGTGGATTGCATTTTCTTGGACTGCAAGAAGGCGTTTTGACACAGTTCCACACAAGAGATTGGTGCAAAAACTGGAGGACCAAGCAGGGATAACAGGGAAGGCACTACAATGGATCAGGGAATACTTGTCAGGAAGACAGCAGCGAGTCATGGTACGTGGCGAGGTGTCAGAGTGGGCACCTGTGACCAGCGGGGTCCCGCAGGGGTCAGTCCTAGGACCAGTGCTGTTTCTGGTATTTGTGAACGACATGACGGAAGGAATAGACTCTGAGGTGTCCCTGTTTGCAGATGACGTGAAGTTGATGAGAAGAATACACTCGATCGAAGACCAGGCAGAACTACAAAGGGATCTGGACAGGCTGCAGACCTGGTCCAGCAATTGGCTCCTGGAGTTCAATCCCACCAAGTGCAAAGTCATGAAGATTGGGGAAGGGCAAAGAAGGCCGCAGACGGAGTACAGTCTAGGGGGTCAGAGACTACAAACCTCACTCAAGGAAAAAGATCTTGGGGTGAGTATAACACCAGGCACATCTCCTGAAGCGCACATCAACCAAATAACTGCTGCAGCATATGGGCGCCTAGCAAACCTCAGAACAGCATTCCGACATCTTAATAAGGAATCGTTCAGGACCCTGTACACCGTATACGTTAGGCCCATATTGGAGTATGCGGCACCAATTTGGAACCCACACCTAGCCAAGCACGTAAAGAAACTAGAGAAAGTGCAAAGGTTTGCAACAAGACTAGTCCCAGAGCTAAGAGGTATGTCCTACGAGGAGAGGTTAAGGGAAATCAACCTGACGACACTGGAGGACAGGAGAGATAGGGGGGACATGATAACGACATACAAAATACTGAGAGGAATTGACAAGGTGGACAAAGACAGGATGTTCCAGAGATTGGACACAGTAACAAGGGGACACAGTTGGAAGCTGAAGACACAGATGAATCACAGGGATGTTAGGAAGTATTTCTTCAGCCACAGAGTAGTCAGTAAGTGGAATAGTTTGGGAAGCGATGTAGTGGAGGCAGGATCCATACATAGCTTTAAGCAGAGGTATGATAAAGCTCACGGCTCAGGGAGAGTGACCTAGTAGCGATCAGTGAAGAGGCGGGGCCAGGAGCTCGGACTCGACCCCCGCAACCTCAACTAGGTGAGTACAACTAGGTGAGTACACACACAGAAACGTGCATACACACACACACACAGAAACGCGCGTACACACACACACATACACACACACACACACACACACACACACACACACACACACACACACACACACACACACACACACACACACACACACACACATACAAACTTGATATATTCAATGCAACACATTCCGCCAGAGTATACCACTATCATATTTGCAATTCAGGTATGTTTTGGTCCCCCGCTCACACTGTTAGCATACCTTTGATACCTGCTTGGTTATTATACCCCTCAATCCCCTCCCTCCCTCTCCCTCCTCCCTACCAAACCCCCTCTCTCTCTCACATCCCCTTCCAACCCTCACTCCCTCGCTCCAACCCACTCTCCAAGCCCCTTCCCTCCTGCATCCTAAGTTACTCTCCATGTTCCCTCTCTTCCTCCCTCCCTCTCTCTTTCGCAACCCCATCCCACTCTCCAATCTCCCTTCCTCCAACCCACTTTCCAATCCTTCCTCTTGTCCGTACCCCAACCCACTTTCCAACTCATTCCATCCACCCACCTATAAGTAGGTAGACCACCTCATCTACTGAACCCTCCTTCTACCATCTTTACCTACCATCTCCCCGTCTACCAAACCCTTTCCTTGCATCTCACCTCTTCCTCTTCTTTCCCCTCCCCCAGTCGCAAGGTCCCGGGTTCGATTCCTTGTGACGGAGAAACATATGGGTAAGTTCCCTTCCAGACCTGCTGCCCGCCACATACACACACACACACACACACACCAACACACACACACACACATACACACACACACACACACAACTACAAACAACAGGCCAAGTGTTTATCGAACAAACGCCTCTGACTACTAGTAACCAGCAAACACACGAACTAGATGTTTCAAAGGCGATGGGTCCGGATAACATCTCTCCATGGGTCCTGAGAGAGGAAGCAGAGGCGTAATGTGTACCAATAAAGACAATCTTCAACACATCTATCGAAACAGGGCGACTACCTGAGGTATTGAAGACAGCAAATGTAGTCCAAGTTTTTAAAAAAAGGAGACAGACACCCAGCATAAAACTACAGACCAGTGTCACTGACATGTATTGTACTCAAGACCAGTGTCACTGACATGTATTGTATTCAAAGTCATGGAGAAGTTTATCAGAAGAGTGGTGAACCACCTAGTAAGGAATGAGCTTATAAAAGACAATCAGCAAGGATTCAGAGATGGGAAATCCTGTGTTACGAACCTATTAGAGCTCTATGACAAGTTGACAGCAGTAAGGCAAGATAGAGGGGGGTGGGTAGACTCCATTTTTTTGGACTGCAAGAAGGCTTTTGACAGAGTTCCACACAAGAGATAGTGCAAAAGCTGGAGGATCAGGCGGATATAAACAAGGAAGGCACTGCAATGGATTAGTAAATGATTGACGGAAAGGCATCAGCGAGTCATGGTACGTGATGAGGTGTCAGAGTGAAAGGCTGTGACAAGCGGGGTTCCACAGGGGTCAGTCCTAGGAAAAGTACTGTTTCTGGAATATGTGAATGATATGACGGAAGGAATAGACTCATCAGTGTCCCTGTATGCAGACGATGTGAAGTTAATGAGGATAATTCAGTCAGAGGAGGACAAGGCAGGACTACAGAGGGATTTGGACAGGCTGCAAGCCTGGTCCAGCAACTGGCTCCTGGAGTTCAACCCCACCAAGTGAAGAGCCATGAAGATCGGTGAAGGGCAAAGAAGACGGCAGACAGAGTACGGTCTAGGGGAGGGGGCCAAAGATTACAAACCTCACTCAAGAAAAAGGATCTCGGAGTGTGTATAATACCGAGCAGATCTCCTGAGGCGCACATCAACCAAATAACTGCTGCAGCACATGGACGACTGGCAAATCTAAGAATAGCATTCTGGAATCTCAGTAAGGAGTTGTTCCGGACTCTGTACGCCATGTACGTCAGGCCCATACTGGAGTATGCAGCTCCAGTTTAGAACCCACACCTGGGCAAGCACGTAAGGAAACTAGAGAAAGTGAAAGGTTTGCAACGAGACTAGTCGCGGAGCTGAGGGGCATGTCCTACGAGGAGAGGTTAAGGGAACTCGTCCTGACGACACTGGAGAACACTAGGGCCGGGGGGACATTATAACGACATATAAGATACTGAGAGAAATCGGCAAAGAGGACAGAGACAGGATGTTCGAATGATGGGACACAGCAACACGGGGGTCACAGTTGGAAGTTGAAGACTCAGATGACCCTCAGGGATGTTAGGAAGTATTTCTCAGTCACAGAGTTGTCAGAAAGTGGAACAGTCTGGAAAGTGAGGTAGTGCAGGCAGGTACCGTACAGAAAAGCATTTAATTATTGAAGTTTGAGCGGGTAGCAGCCCCGCCTCCCAATCCTCCTCTCACCACCAGGCGGATTAGGTGGGGAGTGCTGACGTTTATGTGGGGTGGGAGGAGTAGGAGGGAGGAGAAGGAGGAAGAGGAGAGAGGGAGGGAAGAGGGGTCGATGTAGGAAGGGAGAGCAAAGGGAAGAGGGTAGAATCTTTTTTTTATATTTAACATCAATTGGTTCATAGACACATTTCATTTAATTTTTGAGTATTTACAGTGAGTCCTGGAGGATATGACGTTCCAGCAACCACTGGAGTTTCTTATATAGGACTGGAATGCATTCTTACGTTGGATTTGGTATTCCAGAAACAATGAGTTTCTTTTACTGGACTGGAATGCATTCTTACGCACGATATGACATTCCAGCAAACAATAGATTTCCTAATAAAGAATTAGAATTTATTGTTATCCGGGATTTGACATCCCAGCAAACACTGGAATGTTTAAACACGTGCTATCTGGAAGGTACCCACAACAGTCGGCTAACACACAGGTACCTATTTTTTTCTGCTAGGTGGTCAGGGACAGCACGGGTGTAAAGAAATTTACACGTAAGTTTCTTTGTGGCAGGAAATCGAATCCGGGACCTTGCGATTTTGAGTCGAATGTTCATACCAGTAAGGTACGCAGGTACGCGACACCTTGGAAAGGAAGAGGTTGGAAGATGATGAAGAAGTAGGAGGAGGAGGAGGAGGAGAAAGAGTATGAGAGAGAGAGAGAGAGAGAGAGAGAGATCAAGTCAGTTGATCAGATGAAAATGCTGGCCCACAGATGGCTCCAACTTCATCCTCTTCCCTACTTGTATGTTTCATGACAATGAAATTGTTTTCAAATGAGCTGATGTAGGTAACAGCTCTTAGCTTGTCAATAAAGTTAGGAATCCTTAACCTGTAAATAGCTTGTCAATAAAGCTAGGGATCCTTAACCTTGTCAAACCCTGTGTAAAAGAGAGAGAGAGAAAGAACTGACAATTACTGACAGCAGTATGGTGAATGTGCTTTGACTGACAGAGAGTTAGCACACAAGCTGCTAACTCTCCAGTAAGCGTTAATGCAGGCCTTGCATAGCACTTTGCAAGGGCCTTCAGAAGGGGTCGTTGAAGGGGGGGTAGATGTAAGAGGTCGTTATCGGGGGAAGTCGATATGGGTTGCATGAATCGTTCTTGAGCACGGTTGTTGTTGGGTGAGAGTCGTTGTTGGGTGGGGTCGTTGTTAGGTTTGGGGTCGTTGTTAGGTTTGGGGTCGTTGTTGGGTTGGGTCATTGTTGAGCGGGCGTCGTTCATAGGTGAGGGTCGTTGTTGGGTGGGGGTCATTAATGGCCAGGAGGAGCATTGTGTTGTGGGAGTCATTAAGAACTGAGAGTCGTTGTGCTGTGGAGCGTCAAGTCATTTGGGTGATCGTTACTGAGGCGGGGGTCGTAGGATGGGGGTCGTGGGATAGGGGTACTAGCGAGGGGTCGTAGAGAGCCAGGAGTCATGTTTATACATTCTTAAACAGTCTAACATTCATCCTCAGCAAGACGAAATTAAGTGCTGAGTGGCTAATAATGTTCTTCAGAGGATGAATTAAGTTAACTCAGAGAGAATATATAACCACATGGAATATATACATATATATAACCACATGGAATATATATATATATATATATATATATATATATATATATATATATATATATATATATATATATATATATATATATATATATATATATATATATATATATATAACAAGATTGTGCAGCAGTGACAGGAGGAGCACGTTGCCAGTTTCACCTAATGCAATTTCTAACACAAAGGAACAAGCTTTGAGTGTGAAATTCACTTTTATTCCTAGTGTTACGGAATGCTGTGACGATAATGCTCTGAGGAATACGATTTTTTGGTGGGAATGGGATTACTATTATTATTATTATTATTATTATTATTATTATTAGTAGTAGTAGTAGTAGTAGTAGTATTAGTAGTAGTAATAGTAGTAGTAGTAGTAGTAGTAGTAGTAGTAGTAGTAGTAGTAGTAGTAGTAGTAGTAGTAGTAGTAGTAGTAGTAGTAGTAGTAGTAGTAGTAGTAGTAGTAGTAGTAGTAGTAGTAGCAGTACTAGTAGTAGTAGTAATACTAGTTTTAGTAGTAGCAGTAGTACTGTTATTATTATTACTATGATTATTATTATAATTATAATTATTATCATTATTGTTGTTGTTGCTGTTGTTAGTGTTGTTGTTTTTCTTGTTGATCATAAAATTCAGGAAAATCATGGATCTTGGGCCTGCTGGAAAACCCTTGCCATAGCTTCGGAGATCACGGTAGAAACAGAAGAATGTACTTTAGTCTGCCAAGAAAACAAAGTATTTGACACTGTACCTCAGCTGAGAGTGTTCCACAAGTTACCTCTGTCCTGAGGCTCGGCGTTGGTTACTACCAACTGAACAGGTGTTAAGCGATTTCTCTCTGCGCGTCCTTTCGTGAGGAAGATGCATAGTAAGAGGAGAGAAGATACTCAGAGGATCGGACGCGGCAGAGAGAATCAGATTGTCTGATGAAAGATCCTCAGGCGACACTGGGCAGGACAAGTAAATATGGATGTTAATCATAAGGCCTTTAGGATATACGTCACACACACACACACACACACGCACACACACATACACACACACACACACACACACACACACACACACACACACACACACACACACACACACACACACACACACACACACAGTCGCTTAAAATCTGTGAACAAAAACTATTATCCTCTGATGCAGTTTCTGCCAGTTTCGTCGACTTGATGTCGCCGAAGTGGAACACTCTTTGTTACCATTCACTTTAAAGTGCAACACGCCCCTTCGCCTTCCACTTTCAGTGGAACACTCTCCCTCGCCTTCCACTTTCAGTGGAACACTCTCCCTCGCCTTCCACTTTCAGTGGAACACTTTCCCTCGCCTTCCACTTTCAGTGGAACACTCTCCCTCGCCTTCCACTTTCAATGGAACACTCTCCCTCACCTTCCACTTTCCGAGAAAAAAACGAAATATCTCGTAAATAGACTATCTCGCAAAGAAAAGATTTTTTTAAGTAGATGGAGGGGGATTAATGGAACATCGCCAGCGACTAACATGTGTGATGTCTCCTCCAGGAATTCTGATGTCCCAACCAGCACAGCTAATGTCTGACCCATCGGTTGAATCCACGTCATTCATGATGTCAAGGACATCATGAAGTCTACTCCACATAAAAGAAGACAGCTGCAGTGGCGTGTGTGTAAAGAAAAGAAGGAGGAAGAGGAGGAGGAGGAAGAGGAAGAGGAGGAAGAGGAGGAGGAAGAGGAGGAGGAAGAGGAGGAGGAGCTACTCAGGAAGTGTGTCGTTGTGTAGTCTGGTAAATTAGTGGATGAAAGTGGCAGTAAGTCGTCTTTATCTTATGTCTGAGTGCTTTCTCTCTTCATCAAGCTGATAGCCGCAGTAAGAAGGTGGTGGCTGATGCAGTGGTGATGGTTGCAGTGGTGGTGGCTGCAGTGGTGATGGCTGCAGTAGTGGCGGTTGCAGTGGTGGTGGTGGTTGCAGTGGTGATGGCTGCAGTAGTGGTGGTTGCAGTGGTGGTTGCAGTGGGGGCGGCTGCAGTTGTGGTGGTTACAGTGGTGGTGGTTGCAGTGGTGATGGTTGCAGTAGTGGCAGTTGCAGAGGTGGTGGTTGCAGTGGTGATGGCTGCAGTAGTGGAGATTGCAGTGGTGGTGGTTGCAGTGGTGATGGCTGCAGTAGTGGAGATTGCAGTGGTGGTGGTTGCAGTGGTGATGGCTGCAGTAGTGGAGATTGCAGTGGTGGTGGTTGCAGTGGTGATGGCTGCAGTAGTGGAGATTGTAGCGGTGGTGGTGGTTGCAGTGGTGATGGTTGCAGTAGTGGCAGTTGCAGAGGTGGTGGTTGCAGTGGTGATGGCTGCAGTAGTGGAGATTGCAGTGGTGGTGGTTGCAGTGGTGATGGCTGCAGTAGTGGAGATTGCAGTGGTGGTGGTTGCAGTGGTGATGGCTGCAGTAGTGGAGATTGTAGCGGTGGTGGTGGTTGTAGTGGTGATGGCTGCAGTAGTGGTGGTTGCAGTGGTGGTGGTTGCAGTAGTGGTGGTTGCAGTGGTGGTGGTTGCAGTAGTGGTGGTTGCAGTAGTGGTGGTTGCAGTAGTGGTGGTTGCAGTAGTGGTGGTTGCAGTAGTGGTGGTTGCAGTAGTGGTGGTTGCAGTAGTGGTGGTTGCAGTAGTGGTGGTTGCAGTAGTGGTGGTTGCAGTAGTGGTGGTTGCAGTAGTGGTGGTTGCAGTAGTGGTGGTTGCAGTAGTGGTGGTTGCAGTAGTGGTGGTTGCAGTAGTGGTGGTTGCAGTAGTGGTGGTTGCAGTGGTGGTGGTTGCAGTAGTGGTGGTTGCAGTGGTGGTGGTTGCAGTAGTGGTGGTTGCAGTGGTGGTGGTTGCAGTAGTGGTGGTTGCAGTGGTGACGGCAGCGGCGGCGGCGGCGGCGGCGGCGGCGGCGGCGGCGGCGGCGGCGGCGACGACGAATGATGATTTCCTCTCTTTCTTCAATCCTTCTGTAATATCCATTTTCCTCTTACATTTTATGTCTTTTCCTTTACATTCTTACATTCCACCTTTGTCTTTCTCTTCATATTCTCACATACCACCTCCGACGTAGAATGAGAGGAAGCCTAACAGAACTGAAGAGGATCCCCGAAGTGGATCGAAATATACAGATCAATTAATCTTCCGATTTTGTGTTTTCATGTGTGTTGTTACTGAGCATAAGTGTTAAGGCAGAAGATGGGCATAAATAAAGGAGATAAAAAATAAGTTACCGTGGATATCCCTCCAAGAGAAAACTCGAAATAATGGAATCAGGGTTGATAAGTTCAGGTTCAGTAAGGATGCAGGGGAAGTACTTGCTCGGTAATAAAGTCGTGGATGAATGGAACAATCTCTCTAGTTGTACATCAGTGGTATGTAGTACCGACGAGATGATGCAGCAGACACATGGGAAACATCTGGGTAGCTTCACTTGTAGACGTTTCGACATCCAGTGGCTTTATCAGTACAATATATGGAGAGATCCATTTCTCCGAGGCTATGGGTCCCCCTCCCCCGCCACACACACACACACACACATACTGGACCAATACCTTGGAGTCCAGCTTGCGCTAGACTTTGATCCAAGGCAGCCAGCTTTCAGGGAGAAGGCTTACAGCTTTTCATCTCATCCCCTGCATGCATTAGCCTTACTAGAGATTTTTAACAATGCAAGGAATTCGCAAGAGCAGGCGAAATATACACAAACACTGATCTCTGGCTGAAGGAGACTCGAACCTACGAAGCTTGGAACAAGATACGCAGTGCTTTACTAATCTACCCACACTGGACCAATACCTTGGAGTCCAGCTTGCGCTAGACTTTGATCCAAGGCAGCCACCTTGTTCCAAGGTTCGTAGGTTCGAGTCTCTTCCAGCCAGGTGAGGAGCACCGTAGTCTTAAAGAATCTGAGGCACAGGCGGGAAGATTGGTGAGTATGTACTGGAGTCAGAGGACGTGCAGCAGAGGAAGGCATTGTCATTGACAGGCGAAACGACTGCCAGTAAAGATACCCAGATGTTTCACATGTGTGTAATCCATAACCTGTCTAGAAGCGTTACGGAAGCTAAAACATCGAGCAGTTTAAAAAATAGGTTGGATCTGAGTGGTACTTTCAGAGCACGAGTTAGTAAGTCTTTCTAAGCTGATCCTTGGGTAGTCTTGAGATTTCTGTTAGTGGACAAATATTTCTGTTAGTCAGTCGGAAACTGAGAAGAACCTGCCAAGTATGGGCCGGAAGGCCTTTGGTGGTGTTCCTCCGTACTTTTGTTATTACATTACACCTCTTACTGTTCCTTATATTCTTTCATCCCACCTTCATCTTTCTCAATTTCTTTCATTCCACTTCCATATTTCTCACATTCTTTCATTCAACTCTGAGCCTCCTTAGTCTTAGCTTCCCTCCCTTCCTCCCTCCCTTCCTTCCTTCCTCCCTCCCTTCCTCCACCCCTTCCTCCCTCCCTTCCTCCCTCCCTTCCTCCCTTCCTTTCCCCCTTCCTTCCTCCCTCCATCCCTTCCTCCCTCCCTTCCTCCCTCCCTTCCTCCCTTCCTTCCTTCCTCCCTCCCTTCTTCCCTCCCTCCCTTCCTCTCCTCTCTCCCTTCCCCCTCCTTTCCTTCCTCCGTTCCTCCCTCCCTTCCTCCCTCCCTTCCTTCCTTCCTCCCTCCCTTCTTCCCTCCCTCCCTTCCTCCCCTCTCTCCCTTCCCCCTCCTTCCCTTCCTCCCTCCCTCCCTTCCTCCCTCCCTCCCTTTCTTCCTCCTTCCCGCAACACCAAATTTCTTTCTTCCAGTCATTGAGTTTTTTTTTTTTGTCATCTCTTCACACATGGTGCATTGTTCTTTTTTTTTTATTTTTTATAACATCCGCACTCATCTTTATCAAAGTTCCTCCATCCCCATAACCTGACCATATACTTCCTCCTCATCCTCCTTCTCCTACGCCCATTTCTCCTGCTCTTACTCCTTCTCTTACCCTTTAAATTACTCTTTCTCTTCATTGTCTTACTACTGTTTCTTATCACTCCTCTTACTGGCATGTCTTATTACTTTTCTTCCTCTTCCTACTTCCCCTGCTCAACTTCTTCCTCCTGCTCCCCCTGCTCAACTTCTTCCTCCTGCTCCCCCTGCTCAACTTCTTCCTCCTCACTTCTCCCTGTTAAAACACACCTTGTTGAAGATAGCTTAGAGACTCGCTTTACTCTGCGCTGCTTCACCTTGGTAACACCATCTCTGAGTCTGAGCAAGTCGTTCAGCCTCTCTGTGTTTACCTCCGCTCTTAGCAAACTAAGGTCCCTTGATGCCGCGGATAGGCCCTTGATTCACGGAGCTAGATCTAACATGGTTACCTCCCATGTCTCAGGCGCTGTACTACAACTCCTTGTACATTACCAAACAAGAAAAGGTTAATCTCTATTATATTAACTTAAACTCTAAGCGTATACACACTAGGAGATACGTATACACAACTGAGTTAGTATACCAAAAGTGGATTGTGCGGAGGTGGCGATCCTCGTTTGACGTATTTTTTTTTTATCTAGTTGGCGAGTGTGTGTACACGTTAGTTTTAGTTGCAAGGGTAAAGTCTGCTGGCTTCACTTTTCAACCTACTCATGAACGGTCAAACGCTATTGCAGGTTCCATGCTTAATCTTAAAACTGTGTATGGAATCTGCTACGTACACTTTTCTTTACCCAGATGGATAGTATGTATGAGTTTCAGTGTATGTGTGTGTGTGTGTGTGTGTGTGTGTGTGTGTGTGTGTGTGTGTGTGTGTGTGTGTGTGTGTGTGTGTGTGTGTGTGTGTGTGTATGTGTGCGTGTGTGTGTGTGTGTCAGAAGATTCGAACCAATGAGTATGTATCTGCTGAATCCTCCACATTCCTGCATGCCCCAGGTTCAAGTCTCCGCAACTCCCTTGTGCAATACTTTACAGTTTTTTCGACTCACCTGGAATTCGTCTTCATCCCTTCCAAATGTGAAATCATCTCGACCAATTAGCCAGTCATTACATTTGTTAGAGTCATCTTAACAGAAACCTCGGTCATTACCCTTACTCTCTACAAACAATATTCTACTGAAAGTGCCTTTGGGTCAACAAGCTAATAACACAGTCCTCGAGGAAAAAAAACGAATAATCTGAAGAGAACGGAGCAAATAACAAGTGATTAGGAAGCCCACAGTGACTGCTAAGTTCTAGCAAGGTATCTAACCTTGCTCAAACTTACATATTTTCTCAGAGGGTTGCACCGCCTATTGATAGTTAAAAACTGAGTGAATATAACGAAAAATTTCAAGTAATATTCAGGAAAGTACTAACTAAATCTGCCTGATGACTAGTGAGATCAAGCAACATTTACAGTGAGACTGCGAGACTAAGAGTTCGAACGACGAAACGGATAATATTAGGAATTCACAGACCAAAAGTTCAGTGAAGGAGAAGGTCACCGAGATGTCGTTGCAGACTCATCAAGCACACCGGGCTGTCTAAAGACCACAAACAGTCCCACTGGGACACCTCCATTGTGGACAAAACTGCCCTAACGTTATTTGACATGCCTAAAAAATAACACGAAGCGCACCACTTAGAAATGAAGGTACCACATGCCGGGGATTTCCTCTTGTCTGTCCTTAATTCCTCTTTGGGCACTCTTCATGATCCTCAAGCTATTAACACAGTTCTAGCTTATCACTAGTTTTCTGAATTATCGCCTAACATAGGTGTGTCTGATGCAGAAAGAAAGAATGCATGATACAAATAGGTAAGCGATATTTTCAAGCAAGGTCTGGATTGAAAATATCACCGTAATGCCGTAATGCAGTCAGAATCGCCCGGATGGAGTCACCATGCTACCTTGGAAACATAGTAAGCTGATAGCATGGAACTTCACTTGAGCGTCTACAATCGCCGGCACCTACCTACGATAAACCGAAGGACAAGGAGGTGGTGCTGTTAGTAGTAGAGAGACCCAGGAGATCAACTTGTACAATGGCATGACACAATCATATAACTTCGTTACAATGGAGTCGGCGACCCTTGGAGAATTGGGCAAGGGTCCGCTTAACTTACTTTAGGAGATGGGTGACAAATTTGTCATTTGCTCCAGGAAGCACAGAGTGCCCAACTTTCTTTTTCAAAACTCGGTGTTGCGATCCGAAGAGGAAATGCTTGTGCATGTGGATGCCTCTGGGAAAGAGGATGATGTATATACATATGTGTGTATGTATGTATGTATGTATGTATGTATGTATGTATGTATGTATGTATGTATGTATGTATGTATGAATGTATGTATGTATGTATGTGTGTATGTATGTGTGTATGTATGTGTGTATGTGTGTATGTATGTGTGTATGTATGTGTGTATGCATGTGTGTATTTATGTGTGTATGTATGTGTGTATGTATGTATGTACGTATGTATGTATGTATGTATGTATGCATGTATGTGTGTGTATCGTAAGGGTTCTTGAATGGAGATATCACAGGTTGAAAGTAGACACACTTGTAGGATGGTAGATATATTGTCAGACTGAGATGGGAGATGGAGCCACAGTTACCTAGCCTGTTTACGCCTAGACGGTCTGCCGCTGAGTGAGGGCGGGACAAAGGGATCACTGCCCATGTGTATGCCCATGACGTCACTCCAAGCCAAAGGCCTACGAGGGATCTCGTGTCTAAAGCACATGGAGGATACTAATATGCTATGCCCATGTGTATGCCCATGACGTCACTCCAAGCCAAAGGCCTACGAGGGATCTCGTGTCTAAAGCACATGGAGGATACTAATATGCTATGCTATATAATACAGGGAATACAGGGATCAGCAACTATGCTGACATGTGTGTATGTATGTGTGTATGCATGTATGTATGAATGTATGTATTTATATATTCGTGTATGTATACAAACTTACCCCTGCACCTTATTGCTTCAAAAATGTAAATGTCTTCAGTCATAGTTCAATTACCTGACCTAACGAAGGTTTCCTTCAAGAATCGAAAGACCTCAAGCTCTATTTCTAACCCTTGTGGTTCATTTACACACACACACACACACACACACACACACACACACACACACACACACACACACACACACATACACACACACACACACACACACACACACACACACACAGAGTTTTATAGCTGTAGTGTAAGCATACCTTTGGCAGGACAGTGATAGAGTGAATGATGGAAGATTTTCTTATTCGGCCCACCCTGCCTTGGTGGAAAATGGCAGATATGTTAATAAATATATGTTAAATATATATATATATATATATATATATATATATATATATATATATATATATATATATATATATATATATATATATATATATATATATATATATATATATATATATATATATATATATATATATATATATATATATATATATATATATATATATATATATATATATATATATATATATATATATATATACGTTTATGTACACACACTCATCTGAGTTTTCTTTGATTTTATCATAATAGTTCTGGTTCGTATTACTTTTCCTTTTATATCCATGGGGAAGTGGAATAAGAATCTTTCCTCCGTAAGCCATGCGTGTTGTAAAAGTCAACTAAAATGCCGGGAACAATGGGCTAGTAACCCCTTTTCCTGTAAAGATTACTAAAAAGAATAATAATAAGAAAATTGTCAAAGTGGGAAGTCTGAATGTGCGTGGATGTTGTGCAAATGATAAGAAAGAGATGATTGTGGATGTTATGAATGAGAAGCTGGATGTCCTGGTTTT
This sequence comes from Cherax quadricarinatus, assembly GCF_038502225.1. Classification (NCBI taxonomy): domain Eukaryota; kingdom Metazoa; phylum Arthropoda; class Malacostraca; order Decapoda; family Parastacidae; genus Cherax; species Cherax quadricarinatus. Next base: position 35,276,795 of record NC_091299.1, read on the forward strand.
AAGTGAAACAAAGCTGAAGGGGGTGGGAGAGTTTCAGTAGGGAGAAATAAATGGGATTAAGTCAGGGGTTTCAAATAGAGTTATAGCTAAAGGAGTAGCAATAATGTGAAGGTTAAGTTATGGCAGGAAAAAAGGGAATATAAATGTATAAATGCAAGGATTATGTGGTGTAAAATAAGGGTTGGATGTCAAAAGTGGGTTATAGTAAGCGTGTATGCACCTGGAGAAGAGAGAAGTGTAGAGGAGAGAGAGAGATTTTGGGAAATGTTGAGTGGGTGCGTGGGGAGTTTTGAACCAGGTGAGAGAGTACTTGTGGTTGAGGATCTCAATGCTAAAGTGGGTAAAAATGTTGTGGAGGGAGTAGTAGGTAAATTTGGGGTGCCAGGGGTAAATGAAAATGGGGAGCCTTTAATACAGCTATGTGTAGAAATAGGTTTGGTAATAAATAATACATATTTTATGAAAAAGAGGTTAAATAAATATAAAAGTATGATATAGCAGGTAATGAAAGTAGTTGTTTAGATTATGTATTGGTGGATAAAAGGTTGATGGGTAGGCTCCAGGATGTACATGTTTATAGAGGGGCAACTGATATATCGGATCATTATTTAGTTGCAGCTACAGTTAGAGTAAGAGGTAGATGCGACAAAAGGAAAATGGCAACAGCAGGTAAGAGAGAAGTGAAAGTGTATAAACTAAGGTAGGACGAAATTCGGGTGAGATATAAGCAACTATTGGCAGAAAGGTGGGTTAATGGAAGTATGAGTAGTGGGGGGGTTGAAGAGGGTTGGGATAGTTTTAAAAATGCAGTATTAGAATGTGGGGTAGAAGTTTGTGGTTATAAGAGGGTGGGTGCAAGAGGAAAGAGGATTGATTGGTGGAATGATGAAGTAAAGGGTGTGATAAAAGAGAAAACGGTAGCTTATGAGAGGTTTTTACAAAGCAGAAGTGTTATAAGAAGAGCAGAGTATATGGAGAGTAAAAGAAAGGTGAAGAGAGTGGCGAGAGAATGCAAAAGGAGAGCAGATGAAAAAATGGGAGAGACACTGTCAAGAAATTTTGCTGAAAATAAGAAAAAAATTTGAAGTGAGATAAACAAGTTAAGGAAGCCTAGGAAACGAATGGATTTGTCAATTAAAAACAGAGTAGAGGAGTTAGTAGATGGGGAGAGGGAGGTATTAGGTAGATGGCAAGAATATTTTGAGGAACTTTTAAATGTCGATGAAGAAAGGGAAGCGGTAATTTCATGCACTGGCCAGGGAGGTATACCATCATTTAGGAGTGAAGAAGAGCAGGATGTGAGTGTGGGGGAGGTGCGTGAGACATTACGTAGAATGAAAGTGGGTAAAGCAGCTGGAACTGATGGGATCATGACAGAAATGTTAAAAGCAGGGGGGGGGGATATAGTTTTGGAGTGGTTGATATTTTTGTTTAATAAATATATGAAAGAGGGGAAGGTACCTAGAGATTGGCAGAGAGCATGTATAGTCCCTATATATAAGGGGAAGGGGGGCAAAAGAGATTGTAAAAAAATATAAGGGAATAAGTTTACTGAGTATACCAGGTAAAGTATACAGTAGGGTTATTATTGAAAGTATTAGGTAAGACAGAATGTAGGATTGCGGATGAGCAAGGAGGCTATAGAGTGGGTAGGGGATGTGAAGACCAAGTGTTTGCATTGAAGCATAAATATGAACAGTATTTAGATAAAGGGAGGAAAGTTTTCATTGCATTTATGGATTCAGAAAAGGCATATGATAGAGTGGATAGCGGAGCAATGTGGCAGATGTTGCAAGTATATGGAATAGGTAGATAGTCTGTAGAAAGTCTTCCTAGCTGAGAGTAAGGCCTTCTCAACAAAATCCCTGGGATATCTCAGTTTTATGGCTATGTTATATATCTTGTTGATTTCATCTTCTAAATACTCAGGACTTCAGATATGCAGTTACTTGAGCTAAAGATTTCCATCCCCCTTAGCTTGTCTTGCATTGTTAACATCACTTGTTTGCTATTGTTTTGCATATATTTTTTTCTCTTATACGTTTAAAGACATATTTTTTCATTTATGTTAATGTAAAAAATAATAATTTTGTACCAAAGGAACCTGAGAAAACTTATCTAACCTTATTATAATAAGAATAATTTAATTTAGCCTAATCCAACTACATATATTTTAGATAAGTTTACAATAATTTAATAGTAAACAAACACAATGAAACACTTTTTTTCGTTAGGTTCAGAATGATTTTTGCGAAATTATTACATACACAAACTTTCGCTTGCCTTATTCGGCAAGAAGAGCATTGCTATTTAAGCCAAAGTCCCAAGTTTTACCTATTCGGCACCACATATATATAATCAGTAAATTAACTACTTACCAAATGCAATGATAAAAGCAAGGTGTGAATAACTGGGTAAAATATGAAGGAAGAGTACAGAAACTAGAAAAATGAATAAATGGGTGAAAAATTCAATGAACAAATTTATAGCAGGTTGCAGAATTGGCTACGAAATGCAGTATTATATACACACAGATTATGTATCGCAGAATGGAGGCTAATATGAGTAGATAGATGGTAAAAATAAAAAGGCTGACAGCACACACAGTCTCACATTAACAGTTCATCACGTCCATTGCAGCAGTAGCTTAGCCGAGGACACGAAAAATGCTCACCTGTCAGGGTCGGGGAGGGAGGAAAGGATGGAGGGAGGGAGGGAGGGAGGGTGGACTGGAGAGGGAAGGATGGAGGGAGGGAGGGAGGCTGAGAGGACTGGGGAGGGAAGGATGGAGGGAGGGAGGGTGGATTGGGGAGGGAAAGATGGACGGAGAGAAGGTGGACTGGGGAGGGACGGATGAAGGGAGGAAGGGAGGGTGACCTGGGGAGGGAAGGATGAAGGGAGGGAGGGAAGGATGACTGGAGAGAAAGAGAGAGAGAGCGGAGGAGGGAATGAGGGAGGACAAGGCTAGGCAGAGTGGAATGCCAGGACTGTGAAATATCCTGGAGCGTGTGCTGATTTACCAGCACTCGTTCCCACTCTGCTCTGCTGATTTACCAGCACTCGTTCCCACTCTGCTCTGCTGATTTACCAGCACTCGTTCCCACTCTGCTCTGCTGATTTACCAGCACTCGTTCCCACTCTGCTCTGCTGATTTACCAGCACTCGTTCCCATTCTGCTCTGCTGATTTACCAGCACTCGTTCCCACTCTGCTCTGCTGATTTTCCAGCACTCGTTCCCACTCTGCTCTGCTGATTTACCAGCACTCGTTCCCATTCTGCTCTGCTGATTTACCAGCACTCTGCTCTGCTGATTTTCCAGCACTCGTTCCCACTCTGCTCTGCTGATTTACCAGCACTCGTTCCCATTCTGCTCTGCTGATTTACCAGCACTCGTTCCCATTCTGCTCTGCTGATTTACCAGCACTCGTTCCCATTCTGCTCTGCTGATTTACCAGCACTAGTTTCCAGTCTGCTCTGCTGATTTACCAGCACTCGATTCTGCTCTGCTGATTTACCAGCACTCGTTCCCATTCTGCTCTGCTGATTTACCAGCACTCGTTCCCATTCTGCTCTGCTGATTTACCAGCACTCGTTCCCATTCTGCTCTGCTGATTTACCAGCACTCGTTCCCATTCTGCTCTGCTGATTTACCAGCACTCGTTCCCATTCTGCTCTGCTGATTTACCAGCACTCGTTCCCATTCTGCTCTGCTGATTTACCAGCACTCGTTCCCACTCTGGGAGAACGCTGACTACTCGTTCTCTGATTCAGATTTCTTTTGATGGAAATGGGAGGGAGAGAGAGAGTGGAAGGTGTTGGAAAGCAGTGGAAGGGAGGAAGGGAAGGATGTGGATGGAGGGGAGAGGAAAACAAGTAGCAACACAGAAAATAAAGTAAAAGTGAAGGACACACAATTCTTACTCTCTCTCTCTCTCACACACACATACATACACACACACAAACACACACACACACACACACACACACACACACACACACACACACACACACAAACATACATACACACACACACACACATACATAGACACACACACACACACACATACACACACACACGCCTTTGACACAGTTCCTCACAAGAGATTAGTGCAGAAGCTAGAGCATCAGGCGCATATAACAGGAAGGGCACTGCAATGGATCAGAGAATACCTGACAGGGAGGCAACAACGAGTCATGGTACGTAATGATGTATCACAGTGGGCACCTGTGACGAGCGGGGTCCCACAGGGGTCGGTCCTAGGACCAGTGCTATTTTTGGTATATGTGAACGACATGACGGAAGGGTTAGACTCAGATGTGTCCCTGTTTGCAGATGATGTGAAGTTAATGAGGAGAATTATATCTGATGAGGACCAGGCAGGACTTCAAAGTGACCTGGACAGACTGGACACCTGGTCCAGCAAATGGCTTCTCGAATTTAATCCTGCCAAATGCAAAGTCATGAAGATAGGGGAAGGGCACAGAAGACCACAGACAGAGTATAGGCTAGGTGGCCAAAGACTGCAAACCTCACTCAAGGAGAAAGATCTTGGGGTGAGTATAACACCGAGCATGTCTCCGGAAGCACACATCAATCAGATAACTGCTGCAGCATATGGGCGCCTGGCAAACCTGAGAACAGCATTCCGATACCTTAGTAAGGAATCATTCAAGACACTGTACACCGTGTATGTCAGGCCCATACTGGAGTATGCAGCACCTGTTTGGAACCCGCACTTGATAAAGCACGTCAAGAAACTAGAGAAAGTACAAAGGTTTGCAACAAGGTTAGTTCCAGAGCTAAGGGGAATGTCCTATGAAGAAAGATTAAGGGAAATCGGCCTGACGACACTGGAGGACAGGAGGGTCAGGGGAGACATGATAACGACATATAAAATACTGCGTGGAATAGACAAGGTGGACCAGGGAGGGGACACAGAAACAAGAGGCCACAATTGGAAGTTGAAGACACAAATGAGTCAGAGAGATAGTAGGAAGTATTTCTTCAGTCATAGAGTTGTAAGGCAGTGGAATAGCCTAGAAAATGACGTAGTGGAGGCAGGAACCATACACAGTTTTAAGACGAGGTTTGATAAAGCTCATGGAGCGGGGAGAGAGAGGGCCTAGTAGCAACCGGTGAAGAGGCGGGGCCAGGAGCTAGGACTCGACCCCTGCAACCACAAATAGGTGAGTACAAATAGGTGAGTACACACAAACATACATACACACACACACACAGAGTAGTCAGTAAGTGGAATAGTTTGGGAAGCGATGTAGTGGAGGCAGGATCCATACATAGCTTTAAGCAGAGGTATGATAAAGCTCACGGCTCAGGGAGAGTGACCTAGTAGCGATCAGTGAAGAGGCGGGGCCAGGAGCTCGGACTCGACCCCCGCAACCTCAACTAGGTGAGTACAACTAGGTGAGTACACACACACACACACACACACACACATACATACACACACACACACACACACACACACACACACACACACACACACACACACACACACACACACACACAGAATGAGAGGTTGGAAGACATTGAAGGAACTAGGACACGTGCAAGGACCTTACCAGATACCTGTGGGGGCCAGGAGCAGGTGAGCAGGAAGGATAAACCAAGAAGCATAGGGGCAATAACTAGGGAAGGGACTGAAGGAAGGAACACTCCACGGGAAGGAACTAAAACACATCAGAGGATGCAATGGGAGTCACAGTGGGAGGTGGAAAGGGAAAGATCCGTGTTTGTCTATGGGCTAGACGAAGCTAAAGGGGAAACTTATGATGAAAGAAAGCAGGAGGAGAAAAAAGCGATTGAAGATATCATGAAGGTGATAGGCGAGGGGGACATGACCCAGGTGGCAAATTTTCGGAGAATTGGGTGGTTCACAAAGAAAAGGAATCGGCCTCTCAAAGTAATTTTCAAGGCAGAATCAACCCGAACCATGATCCTGCAGGAGAAAGCACGGCTGAGAGGCAAGCAGAAGTTCCGGAGTGTGTACCTCGAGCGAGACAGAACACAGGACGAAAGGAAGACAATGAAAGAGAGAGTTCAAAAACGAAAGGAGAAATGGGAGGAAACGAAAAAGGAGAGCAGAATAATCCAGGATCAAATGGAAGGACAAGTGCACCCCCCAGAAACACCTGCAGAAGGACTCCAGCCACGACACCCCCAAGGCAACTGAACAATCCAAACCAACCATCACACACCGATCCCTCTGTTTCCACCCCTCGCACCACAGTTACAGTATTAGAACAGAAGTTGAAGGTTTGGTACACAAATGCAGATGGATTAACGAATAAACATGAGGAATAGCAAGAAAGAATCAATGAGAAGTCCCCAGACATCATAGCAGTTACAGAAACAAAACTCATGGAGACAATAACAGATGCAATCTTCCCACCAGGATACCAGATCATGAGGAAAGATAGAAGGGGCAGGGGGGGAGGTGGGGTTGCTCTGCTCGTAAAAAACAGATGGAAATTCGAGAAAATGGAAGGAATAGATGAGACGGGAGAAAGAGACTACATAGCAGGTACACTTCAGTCTGGGGAACACAAAGTGGTCATTGCAGTGATGTATAATCCACCACAGAACTGCAGGAGGCCAAGAGAGGAATATGAAGAGAGCAACAGAGCAATGGTGGACACACTTGCTGAGGTGGCAAGAAGAGCTCACTCCAGCAGAGCAAAGTTGCTGGTTATGGGGGATTTCAACCACAGGGAGATTGACTGGGAAAACCTGGAGCCACATGGGGGTCCCGAAACATGGAAAGCCAGGATGTTGGACGTGGTGCTGGAAAACCTCATGCACCAACATGTTAAGGACACTACCAGAGTGAGAGGGGAGGATGAACCAGCAAGATTGGACCTTGTGTTCACCCTGGGCAGCTCAGATATTGAGGACATCAAGTATGAGAGTCCCCTAGGAGCTAGCGACCACGTGGTTCTGTGCTTTGAATACATAGTAGAACTGCAAGTGGAGAGAATAACAGGAGTTGAATGGGAAAAGCCTGACTATAATAGAGGGGACTACATAGGGTTGAAGAACTTCCTACGGGAGGTCCAGTGGGACAGTGAACTGGCAGGAAAGCCAGTAAATGAAATGATGGAATATGTAACAACAAAATGCAAGGAGGCAGTGGAAAGGTTTATTCCCAAGGGCAACAGTAACAACGGGAAGACCAGAACGAGCCCCTGGTTTACCCGACGGTGTAAGGAGGCAAAAACAAAATGCAATAGAGAATGGAAAAAGTACAGAAGGCAGAGAACACACGAAAATAGGGAGATCAGTCGCAGAGCCAGGAATGAGTACGCACAGGTAAGGAGGGAGGCCCAGCGACAGTATGAAAATGACATAGCATCGAGAATCAAGACTGACCCGAAACTGTTGTATAGCCACATCAGGAGGAAGACAACAGTCAAAGACCAGGTGATCAGATTAAGGACAGAAGGTGGAGAACTCACAAGAAATGATCAGGAGGTATGTGAGGAGCTGAACAGGAGATTTAAGGAAGTTTTTACAGTAGAGACAGGAAGGGCTGTGGGAAGACAGCACAGAAAGGAACATCAAGAGGGAATATACCAACAAGTGTTGGATGACATACGAACAACTGAGGAGGAGGTGAAGAAGCTCTTAAGTGACCTTGACACCTCAAAGGCGATGGGACCGGACATCTCCCCATGGGTCCTTAGAGAAGGAGCAGAGATGCTGTGCGTGCCTCTAACCACAATCTTCAACACATCCCTTGAAACTGGACAACTACCTGAGAAATGGAAGACAGCTAATGTAGTCCCCATATTTAAGAAAGGAACCAGAAACGAGGCACTAAACTACAGACCTGTGTCTCTGACATGTATTGTGTGCAAAGTCATGGAGAAGATTATCAGGAGGAGAGTGGTCGAACACCTGGAAAGGAACAAGATTATAAATGAAAACCAGCATGGGTTCATGGAAGGCAAATCTTGTATCACAAACCTCCTGGAGTTTTATGACAAGGTAACAGAAGTAAGACACGAGAGAGAGGGGTGGGTAGATTGCGTTTTCCTAGACTGCAGGAAGGTCTTTGACACAGTTCCCCACAAGAGATTAGTGCAGAAGCAGGAGGATCAGGCGCACGTAAAAGGGAGGGCACTGCAATGGATAAGGGAATACCTGACAGGGAGGCAGCAACGAGTCATGTTACGTGAAGAGGTATCACAGTGGGTGCCTGTTACGAGTGGGGTCCCACAGGGGTCAGTTCTAGGACCAGTGCTATTTTTGATATATGTGAACGACATGATGGTAGGAATAGACTCTGAAGTGTCCCGGTTCGCAGATGACGTGAAGTTGATGAGAAGAATTAAATCGGACGAGGATGAGGCAGGACTGCAAAGAGACCTGGACAGGCTGGACATGTGGTCCAGTAACTGGCTTCTCGAATTCAATCCAGCCAAATGCAAAGTCATGAAGATTGGGGAGGGGCAAAGAAGACCGCAGACAGAGTATAGGCTAGGTGGACAAAGACTACAGACCTCACTCAGGGAGAAAGACCTTGGGGTGACCATAACACCGAGCACATCACCGGAGGCACACATCAACCAAATAACCGCTGCAGCATACGGGCGCCTGGCAAACCTGAGAATAGCGTTCCGATACCTTAATAAGGAATCGTTCAAGACACTGTACACTGTGTATGTTAGGCCCATACTGGAGTATGCAGCACCAGTCTGGAACTCACACCTGGTCAAGCACGTCAAGAAGTTAGAGAAAGTACAAAGGTTTGCAACAAGGCTAGTCCCAGAGCTCAAGGGAATGTCGTACGAGGAAAGGTTAAGGGAAATCGGACTGACGACACTGGAGGACAGAAGGGTCAGGGGAGACATGATAACGACATACAAGATACTGCGGGGAATAGACAAGGTGGACAGAGATAGGATGTTCCAGAGAGGGGACACAGGGACAAGGGGTCACAACTGGAAGCTGAAGACTCAGACGAGTCACAGGGACGTTAGGAAGTATTTCTTCAGTCACAGAGTTGTCAGCAAGTGGAATAGCCTAGCAAGTGAAGTAGTGGAGGCAGGAACCATACATAGTTTTAAGAAGAGGTATGACAAAGCTCAGGAAGCAGAGAGAGAGAGGATCCAGTAGCGATCAGTGAAGAGGCGGGGCCAGGAGCTGAGTCTCGACCCCTGCAACCACAATTAGGTGAGTACAATTAGGTGAGTACACATACATACACACACACACACACATACACACACACACACACACACACACACACATACATACACACACACACACACACATACACACACACACACACACACACACACACACACACATACATACACACACACACATACACACTTGAGATCCTAAAACTTATAAGCAGAATGGGTAAATATATCCCTCTGTCATATATAGTCTTGAAACGTCAGTGTAGGTTTTGTAACGTACACAGTGTTACCTCAGTGTTATTTTGTAAATTACGTAATATTACCTCAGTGTTGGTTTTGTAACTTATTAATATTACCTCCGTGTCGGTTCTGTAACTTATATTATATTAGCTCTGTGTTTGCTCTGTATTTTGCGTAATATTTTCTCTGTGTTGCTTTCTGCAAGCTACGAAAATTTACGTTAGTGTTAACTTCTGTAACCTGCTCAATGTTATGTCAGTGTTGGTTCTGTAACCTGCAGAGTATTACGCCATCGTTGGTTCTCGTAACCTACAAAATATTACACCAGCACTGGCACTGCAGTCTACAAAATACATGCTGTATATTAAATCCCGCAGAATCGTTAAGCGTACAACATTTGCTGCAAATTAAAAAAAAATCATTGGGTGGTTTTTTCCCCCAGCGTGTGTGTGTGTGAGTGCAAGTTAGTTAAAAACGGCGGTTCCGGTGGAGTCCCTGTGTTGTAGCAAGTTATTGTGTTTGCTCACACCTGCCTTGTGGCGCCGGAAACACCTGCTAATGATACCTGCGGAAATGTCCGCAGTGATGCTATTTTAATAATAATAATAATAATAATAATAATAATAATAATAATAATAATAATAATAATAATAATAATAATAATAATAATAATAATAATAAAGCAATAACAGTAATAATAATATGAATAATAATAAAATATACAATAATATTATCAATTATAATAATAACAAATTATTTTATATACATCGGCCGTTTCCCACCAAGGGAAAAAAAAAAATCTTTCATCATCATTCACTCCATCACTGTCTTGCCAGAGCTATGCTTACACTACAGTTATGAAACTGCAACATTAACACCCCTCCTTCAAAGTGCAGACACTGCACTTCCCATCTCCAGGAATCAAGTCCGGCCTGCCGGTTTCCCTGAATCCATTCATAAATGTTACCTTGCTCACACTCCAACAGCACGTCAAGTCCTAAAAACCATTTGTCTCCATTCGCTCCTATCTAACACACTCATGCATGCGTGGTTGATATTTTTGCTTAATAAATATATGAAAGAGGGGAATGTACCTAGGGATTGGCAGAGAGCATGTATAGTCCCTTTATATAAAGGGAAGGGGGACAAAAGAGATTGTTAAAAAATATAAGGGAATAAGTTTACTGAGTATACCAGGTAAAGTATACAGTAGGGTTATTATTGAAAGTATTAGGTAAGACAGAATGTAGGATTGCGGATGAGCAAGGAGGCTATAGAGTGGGTAGGGGATGTGAAGACCAAGTGTTTGCATTGAAGCATAAATGTGAACAGTATTTAGATAAAGGGAGGAAAGTTTTCATTGCATTTATGGATTCAGAAAAGGCATATGATAGAGTGGATAGCGGAGCAATGTGGCAGATGTTGCAAGTATATGGAATAGGTAGATAGTCTGTAGAAAGTCTTCCTAGCTGAGAGTAAGGCCTTCTCAACAAAATCCCTGGGATATCTCAGTTTAATGGCTATGTTATATATCTTGTTGATTTCATCTTCTAAATACTCAGGACTGCAGATATGCAGTTACTTGAGCTAAAGATTTCCATCCCCCTTGGCTTGTCTTGCATTGTTAACATCACTTGTTTGCTATTGTTTTGCATATATTTTTTTCTCTTATACGTTTAAAGACATATTTTTTCATTTATGTTAATGTAAAAAATAATAATTTTGTACCAAAGGAACCTTAGAAAACTTATCTAACCTTATTATAACAAGAATAATTTAATTTAGCCTAATCCAACTACATATATTTTAGATAAGTTTACAATAATTTAATAGTAAACAAACACAATGAAACACTTTTTTTCGTTAGGTTCAGAATGATTTTTGCGAAATTATTGCATACACAAACTTTCGCTTGCCTTATTCGGCAAGAAGAGCATTGCTATTTAAGCCAAAGATCCAAGTTTTACCTATTCGGCACCACATATATATATAATCAGTAAATTAACTACTTACTAAATGCAATGATAAAAGCAAGGTGTGAATAATTGCGTAAAATATGTAGGAAGAGTACAGAAACTAGAAAGAAAAATGAATAAATGGGTGAAAAATGCAATGAACAAATTTATAGCAGGTTGCAGAATTGGCTACGAAATGCAGTATTATATACACACAGATTATGTATCGCAGAATGGAGGCTAATATGAGTAGATAGATGGTAAAAATAAAAAGGCTGACAGCACACACAGTCTCACATTAACAGTTCATCACGTCCATTGCAGCAGTAGCTTAGCCGAGGACACGAAAAATGCTCACCTGTCAGGGTCGGGGAGGGAGGAAAGGATGGATGGAGGGAGGGAGGGAGGGAGGGAGGGTGGACTGGAGAGGGAAGGATGGAGGGAGGGAGGCTGAGAGGCCTGGCGAGGGAAGGATGGAGGGAGGGAGGGTGGATTGGGGAGGGAAAGATGGAGGGAGAGAAGGTGGACTGGGGAGTGAAGGATGAAGGGAGGAAGGGAGGGTGACCTGGGAAGGGAAGGATGAAGGGAGGGAGGGAAGGATGACTGGAGAGAAAGAGAGAGAGAGCGCAGGAGGGAGTGAGGGAGGACAAGGCTAGGCAGAGTGGAATGCCAGGACTGTGAAATATCCTGGAGCGTGTCTGTCGTTAAGGCCGCCCACTGTGCTGATTTACCAGCACTCGTTCCCACTCTGCTCTGCTGATTTACCAGCACTCGTTCCCACTCTGCTCTGCTTATTTACCAGCACAGGTTCCCACTCTGCTCTGCTGATTTACCAGCACTCGTTCCCACTCTGCTCTGCTGATTTACCAGCACTCGTTCCCACTCTGCTCTGCTGATTTTCCAGCACTCGTTCCCACTCTGCTCTGCTGATTTACCAGCACTCGTTCCCATTCTGCTCTGCTGATTTACCAGCACTCGTTCCCATTCTGCTCTGCTGATTTACCAGCACTCGTTCCCACTCTGCTCTGCTGATTTGCCAGCTCTCGTTCCCACTCTGCTCAGCTGATTTACCAGCACTCGTTCCCATTCTGCTCTGCTGATTTACCAGCACTCGTTCCCACTCTGCTCTGCTGATTTACCAGCACTCGTTCCCACTCTGCTCTGCTGATTTACCAGCACTCGTTCCCACTCTGCTCTGCTGATTTACCAGCACTCGTTCCCATTCTGCTCTGCTGATTTACCAGCACTTGTTTCCATTCTGCTCTGCTGATTTACCAGCACTCGTTCCCATTCTGCTCTGCTGATTTACCAGCACTCGTTCCCATTCTGCTCTGCTGATTTACCAGCACTCGTTCCCATTCTGCTCTGCTGATTTACCAGCACTCGTTCCCATTCTGCTCTGCTGATTTACCAGCACTCGTTCCCATTCTGCTCTGCTGATTTACCAGCACTCGTTCCCATTCTGCTCTGCTGATTTACCAGCACTCGTTCCCACTCTGGGAGAACGCTGACTACTCGTTCTCTGATTCAGATTTCTTTTGATGGAAATGGGAGGGAGAGAGAGAGTGGAAGGTGTTGGAAAGCAGTGGAAGGGAGGAAGGGAAGGATGTGGATGGAGGGGAGAGGAAAACAAGTAGCAACACAGAAAATAAAGTAAAAGTGAAGGACACACAATTCTTACTCTCTCTCTCTCTCACACACACACATACATACACACACACAAACATACATACACACACACACACACACACACACACACACACACACACACACACACACACACACACACACACACACACACACACACACATACATACACACACACACACACACATACACACTTGAGATCCTAAAACTTGTAAGCAGAATGGGTAAATATATCCCTCTGTCATATATAGTCTTGAAACGTCAGTGTAGGTTTTGTAACGTACACAGTGTTACCTCAGTGTTATTTTGTAAATTACGTAATATTACCTCAGTGTTGGTTTTGTAACTTATTAATATTACCTCCGTGTCGGTTCTGTAACTTATATTATATTAGCTCTGTGTTTGCTCTGTATTTTGCATAATATTTTCTCTGTGTTGCTTTCTGCAAGCTACGAAAATTTACGTTAGTGTTAACTTCTGTAACCTGCTCAATGTTATGTCAGTGTTGGTTCTGTAACCTGCAGAGTATTACGCCATCGTTGGTTCTCGTAACCTACAAAATATTACACCAGCACTGGCACTGCAGTCTACAAAATACATGCTGTATATTAAATCCCGCAGAATCGTTAAGCGTACAACATTTGCTACAAATTAAAAAAAATCATTGGGTGATTTTTTCCCCCAGCGTGTGTGTGTGTGAGTGCAAGTTAGTTAAAAACGGCGGTTCCGGTGGAGTCCCTGTGTTGTAGCAAGTTATTGTGTTTGCTCACACCTGCCTTGTGGCGCCGGAAACACCTGCTAATGATACCTGCGGAAATGTCCGCAGTGATACTATTTTAATAATAATAATAAACACGCTAAGATAACAGGGATATCTTGCTACTCCTACTTACACTTTGGTCACACTTCACAGACACGCACATGCATATATATATATACATACATCTAGGTTTTCCTCCTTTTTCTAAATAGCTCTTGTTCTTTTTTATTTCTTCTATTGTCCATGGGGAAGTGGAAAAGAATCTTTCCTCCGTAAGCCATGCGTGTCGTATGAGGCGACTAAAATGCCGGGAGCAATGGGCTAGTAACCCCTTCTCCTGTATACAATTACTAAAAAAGAGAAGAAGAAAAACTTTATAAAACTGGGTTGCTTAAATGTGCGTGGATGTAGTGCGGATGACAAGAAACAGATGATTGCTGATGTTATGAATGAAAAGAAGTTGGATGTCCTGGCCCTAAGCGAAACAAAGCTGAAGGGGGTAGGAGAGTTTCAGTGGGGGGAAATAAATGGGATTAAATCTGGAGTATCTGAGAGAGTTAGAGCAAAGGAAGGGGTAGCAGTAATGTTAAATGATCAGTTATGGAAGGAGAAAAGAGAATATGAATGTGTAAATTCAAGAATTATGTGGATTAAAGTAAAGGTTGGATGCGAGAAGTGGGTCATAATAAGCGTGTATGCACCTGGAGAAGAGAGGAATGCAGAGGAGAGAGAGAGATTTTGGGAGATGTTAAGTGAATGTATAGGAGCCTTTGAACCAAGTGAGAGAGTAATTGTGGTAGGGGACTTGAATGCTAAAGTAGGAGAAACTTTTAGAGAGGGTGTGGTAGGTAAGTTTGGGGTGCCAGGTGTAAATGATAATGGGAGCCCTTTGATTGAACTTTGTATAGAAAGGGGTTTAGTTATAGGTAATACATATTTTAAGAAAAAGAGGATAAATAAGTATACACGATATGATGTAGGGCGAAATGACAGTAGTTTGTTGGATTATGTATTGGTAGATAAAAGACTGTTGAGTAGACTTCAGGATGTACATGTTTATAGAGGGGCCACAGATATATCAGATCACTTTCTAGTTGTAGCTACACTGAGAGTAAAAGGTAGATGGGATACAAGGAGAATAGAAGCATCAGGGAAGAGAGAGGTGAAGGTTTATAAACTAAAAGAGGAGGCAGTTAGGGTAAGATATAAACAGCTATTGGAGGATAGATGGGCTAATGAGAGCATAGGCAATGGGGTCGAAGAGGTATGGGGTAGGTTTAAAAATGTAGTGTTAGAGTGTTCAGCAGAAGTTTGTGGTTACAGGAAAGTGGGTGCAGGAGGGAAGAGGAGCGATTGGTGGAATGATGATGTAAAGAGAGTAGTAAGGGAGAAAAAGTTAGCATATGAGAAGTTTTTACAAAGTAGAAGTGATGCAAGGAGGGAAGAGTATATGGAGAAAAAGAGAGAAGTTAAGAGAGTGGTGAAGCAATGTAAAAAGAGAGCAAATGAGAGAGTGGGTGAGATGTTATCAACAAATTTTGTTGAAAATAAGAAAAAGTTTTGGAGTGAGATTAACAAGTTAAGAAAGCCTAGAGAACAAATGGATTTGTCAGTTAAAAATAGGAGAGGAGAGTTATTAAATGGAGAGTTAGAGGTATTGGGAAGATGGAGGGAATATTTTGAGGAATTGTTAAATGTTGATGAAGATAGGGAAGCTGTGATTTCGTGTATAGGGCAAGGAGGAATAACATCTTGTAGGAGTGAGGAAGAGCCAGTTGTGAGTGTGGGGGAAGTTCGTGAGGCAGTAGGTAAAATGAAAGGGGGCAAGGCAGCCGGAATTGATGGGATAAAGATAGAAATGTTAAAAGCAGGTGGGGATATAGTTTTGGAGTGGTTGGTGCAATTATTTAATAAATGTATGGAAGAGGGTAAGGTACCTAGGGATTGGCAGAGAGCATGCATAGTTCCTTTGTATAAAGGCAAAGGGGATAAAAGAGAGTGCAAAAATTATAGGGGGATAAGTCTGTTGAGTGTACCTGGTAAAGTGTATGGTAGAGTTATAATTGAAAGAATTAAGAGTAAGACGGAGAATAGGATAGCAGATGAACAAGGAGGCTTTAGGAAAGGTAGGGGGTGTGTGGACCAGGTGTTTACAGTGAAACATATAAGTGAACAGTATTTAGATAAGGCTAAAGAGGTCTTTGTGGCATTTATGGATTTGGAAAAGGCGTATGACAGGGTGGATAGGGGGGCAATGTGGCAGATGTTGCAAGTGTATGGTGTAGGAGGTAGGTTACTGAAAGCAGTGAAGAGTTTTTACGAGGATAGTGAGGCTCAAGTTAGAGTATGTAGGAAAGAGGGAAATTTTTTCCCAGTAAAAGTAGGCCTTAGACAAGGATGTGTGATGTCACCGTGGTTGTTTAATATATTTATAGATGGGGTTGTAAGAGAAGTAAATGCGAGGGTCTTGGCAAGAGGCGTGGAGTTAAAAGATAAAGAATCACACACAAAGTGGGAGTTGTCACAGCTGCTCTTTGCTGATGACACTGTGCTCTTGGGAGATTCTGAAGAGAAGTTGCAGAGATTGGTGGATGAATTTGGTAGGGTGTGCAAAAGAAGAAAATTAAAGGTGAATACAGGAAAGAGTAAGGTTATGAGGATAACAAAAAGATTAGGTGATGAAAGATTGAATATCAGATTGGAGGGAGAGAGTATGGAGGAGGTGAACGTATTCAGATATTTGGGAGTGGACGTGTCAGCGGATGGGTCTATGAAAGATGAGGTGAATCATAGAATTGATGAGGGAAAAAGAGTGAGTGGTGCACTTAGGAGTCTGTGGAGACAAAGAACTTTGTCCTTGGAGGCAAAGAGGGGAATGTATGAGAGTATAGTTTTACCAACGCTCTTATATGGGTGTGAAGCGTGGGTGATGAATGTTGCAGCGAGGAGAAGGCTGGAGGCAGTGGAGATGTCGTGTCTGAGGGCAATGTGTGGTGTGAATATAATGCAGAGAATTCGTAGTTTGGAAGTTAGGAGGAGGTGTGGGATTACCAAAACTGTTGTCCAGAGGGCTGAGGAAGGGTTGTTGAGGTGGTTCGGACATGTAGAGAGAATGGAGCGAAACAGAATGACTTCAAGAGTGTATCAGTCTGTAGTGGAAGGAAGGCGGGGTAGGGGTCGGCCTAGGAAGGGTTGGAGGGAGGGGGTAAAGGAGGTTTTGTGTGCGAGGGGCTTGGACTTCCAGCAGGCATGTGTGAGCGTGTTTGATAGGAGTGAATGGAGACAAATGGTTTTTAATACTTGACGTGCTGTTGGAGTGTGAGCAAAGTAACATTTATGAAGGGATTCAGGGAAACCGGCAGGCCGGACTTGAGTCCTGGAGATGGGAAGTACAGTGCCTGCACTCTGAAGGAGGGGTGTTAATGTTGCAGTTTAAAAACTGTAGTGTAAAGCACCCTTCTGGCAAGACAGTGATGGAGTGAATGATGGTGAAAGTTTTTCTTTTTCGGGCCACCCTGCCTTGGTGGGAATCGGCCAGTGTGATAATAAAAAAAAAAAAAATAAAAATAATAATAATAATAATAATAATAATAATAATAATAATAATAATAATAATAATAATAATAATAATAATAATAATAATAATAAAGCAATAACAGTAATAATAATATGAATAATAATAAAATATAAAATAATAATATCAATTATAATAATAACAAATTATTTTATATACATCGGCCGTTTCCCACCAAGGGAAAAAAGAAAAACTTTCATCATCATTCACTCCATCACTGTCTTGCCAGAGCTATGCTTACACTACAGTTATGAAACTGCAACATTAACACCCCTCCTTCAAAGTGCAGACACTGCACTTCCCATCTCCACTAATCAAGTCCGGCCTGCCGGTTTCCCTGAATCCATTCATAAATGTTACCTTGCTCACACTCCAACAGCACGTCAAGTCCTAAAAACCATTTGTCTCCATTCGCTCCTATCTAACACACTCATGCATGCTTGCTGGAAGTCCAAGCCCCTCGCACACCAAACCTCCTTTATCCTCTCCCTCCAACCTTTCCTAGGCCGACCCCTACCCCGCCTTCCCTCCACTACAGATTTGTACACTTTCGAAGTCATTCTATTTCGTTCCATCCTCCCTACATGTCCAAACCATCTCAATAACCCCTCCTCAGCCCTTTGGATAATAGTTTTGGTAATCCCACACCTCCTCCAAATTTCTAAACTACGGATTCTCTGCATTGTATTCACACCACACACTGCCCTCAGACATGACATCTCCACTACTTCCAGCTTTCTCCTTGTTACAACATTCATCACTCATGCCTCACATCCATACAAGAGCGTTGGTATAATTATACTCTCATACATTCCCTTCTTTGCTTTCTTGGATAAAGTTCTTTGTCTCCACACACTCCTCAGTGCACCACTCACCTTTTTCCCCTCGTCAATTCTATGATTCACCTTATCTTTCATAGACCCACCTGCTGACACGTCCACTCCCAAATATCTGAATACATTCACCTCCTTCATACTCCCTCCCTCCAATCTGATATCCAATGTTCCATTACCTATTTTTTTGTTATCCTCATCAACTTACTTTTTCCTACATACATTTTTAATTTCCTTCTTTTACATACCCTACCAAACTCATCAACCAACCTCTGCAACTTCACTTCAGAATCTCCCAAAAGCAGTGTCATCAGCAAAGAGTAACTGTGACAACTCCTACTTTGTGTTAGATTCTTTATCTTTTAACCCCAAACCTCTTGCCAACACCCGATCATTCACTTCTCTTACAACTCCATCTATAAATATACTGAACAACCTTGGTGACATCACACATCCCTGTCTAAGGCCTACTTTTACTGGGAAATAGCCTCCCTCTCTCCCGAATACTCTAACCTGAGCCTCACTATCCTTGTAAAGACTCTTCACTGCATTTAAAAACCTACCTCCAATTCCATATATTTGCAACATCTGCCACATTACCCCCTATCCACCCTATCATACGCCTTTTCCAAATCCATAAATTATCATAATTAAAGTAATTTAACACATTAAATTGACGGTGGTTGAGAAAGACATCTCCAGTGTACGACAAGTCCGTATTAAACCTGCTGGGAATGGCGACCAACTTCCTTATTAATGATATCTGCTGTCTTTGAGATTGTATCCACATTTTGCTTCGGGCTAGATGAATGGTCGAGTATTTGGTGAGATCGCAACCCGGTAATAGCCAGTATTTTTTTTCTTTTGCGGTAATAAGATACTTAAAATTTCTTGAAATTGCAGTATCAAATTGTATTGTGTAGCTTAACAGCATGAATCACTTTCCTGCAAGACGAAGTAATGCTTTTGCTCGATCGCTTGGTAGCTAGCGCACTCGGCTCACACAATGAAGTCCGGAGATCGAATCCCCGGTACGGCTGGAAAATATTAGGATGTGTTTCCTTAAGACACCTGCTGACCATGTTCACTCATCAGTGTAATGGGTACCTGGGTGTTAGTCGACTGGTGTGGGTCGCATCCTGGGACAAAACTGACCTAATTTGCCCGAAATGCTCTACATAACAAGCAGCTTTCTATACAGTAGTATGTCACTGATGTCAGCTAGACCTGTATACCTTGTACATGTACTTGTAGAAATACAGATATGATTATTATTATTATTATTATTATTATTATTATTATTATTATTATTATTATTATCATAGCGTGCAGGATAAACTAGCCACATAGGCGGCACAACTGAAGCTAGTTACTAGCATCCACGTGAAGTAAGGTACTTTCCAAGACAATTTTAACAGGAGAAGCCTTTATTATAAGACGTTTTACCCACAGTAGGGTTTTATCACTTGTGAGGTGAAGCGTAGTATATAAAAAAAGTTGTTATGTAAGACACATATACAACAGTTAGGTATCTTTATTTCGAAACGTTTCGCCTACACAGTAGGCTTCTTCAGTCGAGTACAGAAAAGTTAATAAAAGCAGAAGAGACGTGAAGACGATGTAATCAGTCCATCACCCTTGAAGTTTTGAGGTGGTCAGTCCCTTAGTCTGGAGAAGAGTATTGTTTCATAGTCTGAAATAATATGGAGTTGAAGTGACAGGATGGAGCCTTATATAGCGCCAGGAGGTGAGACGTAGGTCACTAGTAGAGGTAAGAATGTAGTCGTTGAGAGGTCACGTCCCTCTCAAATCCAGCCATTCTCACTAGTAGAAGTTGTCCAAGTTGTTTTCTGTTCTGTACCAAGATACCATTGTGTTGCAGTGTCTGACAGAGTGAATATTAATATGGTATAAAATACCGACAGGTTGTTAGGTAAGACACATGCAACAGTTAGGTATCTTTATTTCGACTTTTCTGTACTCGAATGAAGAAGCCTACTGTGTAGGCGAAACGTTTCGAAATAAAGATACCTAACTGTTGCATGTGTGTCTTACCTAACAATCTGTCTGTATTTTATACCATTTTAACATAAAAAAAGTTGTCCATGCTAAAACTGTCTCTGAAATTGCCACTTGCCACCCCACGATATTGCCTACCCATAAGAAGTAAATAGGAAAACCTTTCACTGTTGCAGGGAAATGAAAGAAGGCTCTGGGAGGGCCTTTAAAAAGTCAACATCATTATTATTTACGAGATGAGAGGAAATAAATGATCAATGGGGCTATTATATTATCGAGCGATCACGGCGTTAAAAGGCCGATAGGCAGCCTCATGCCATTGTCATTATTATTCTCCTGCAGACCGTATTCTGAGTGCCTCCGTGACCTCCAGATGCATTCGGCGTCATCTGGATTCGAACAACATGATATGTAAACATCCTGTGGCCTCCCACTTACCGGACAGATCACTGTCTTTTCTCTAGCGAATGACAAGCAGTAGACAAACTCGGAATAAAAAAAAAACAGACGTAGCAGAACCAGAATGTTTACTAGACAATGTTATGCTCTAGACAGAGCATGATTTAAGGCATTACGTCTAATTTACTGCCATTGCTACTGGTCTGGAAAACACTTTGACACCTCACCTTGGGAGTTAAATCCCATCTCTTGATCACCGATCATTTCGACAAGCAATGGCTGTGTATTTGATTCTCTAGTTTATATGCATTGTTTAATTGGATCCTTGATCCAGTTGCCTCGAGGATTAATCCATTTCATGCTCTCATCCTGTGTTAACTGCTGCATGTAACAGGTGCTCCACCTTTTATTAATCTTTACAAGAGCGTTTATAAATTGATTCAGTAATTCCTACCTTGCAGCTTTCCTGGATCCCAATATCACACTGCCCACTAAAGTGAAGAAAATATACTCATTGTTGAACAAGCTTTTGGTGGGGCAATTTTTCGTTCTATGTGGAATGAAGAAATTTACAAAGTTCCGGATATTAAATGAAAAGTTCGGATACGAGAGGCTGAAGGTTTCTTGAACTGTACATAAGTATCTTCATCCACCATAACATTTACCATAACTCTTGTTCACAATGGCAAAAATTTTAGATATTAGTTTGCATGTCAAAATATTGCTCACCAAATGCTCACATCCTCGCGTCAGACGTTAGAAAAAGTTTCAGGTTTAATAAAAATACTAAAGTCCCTTAAGAATCAGTCCTACGAACTACATTTATAATTTATGTGAATCGTTCCCTGACACTGAAGTAATAATAAACAGAGATACGAACAAATGACGATGCCAAGAAACCGCAAGAAAAAATTATATATATATATATATATATATATATATATATATATATATATATATATATATATATATGCAAAACAACCACTCTGAAAAAATAGAGAAATTCCAAGCGCTGTCGTGACTACTCACATTATCAAGGAACTATGAAAGTAAAGCATACAAGGAAGCTATATATATTTGCGATAAAGTTTATTACGGTCAAACTGGTAAAAATCTCGAACTAAGATTAAAACAACATAAATATAGCATTAGAACTGGACAAGATTCCAATACTCTATTTATTCATGTAAGAGATTTTAACCATCCAATTGATTTTCAAAAAGTTGAGAAAGTAGTATCAAGCAAGTCCATGGTCGACAGGAATATAATTGAATCTTGTTTCATAAAAAGCAGTTTTGACAATAATATGAATATTTCCTTTGGTTTATATAAATTAGATCCATTTATAATTAATAGAATTTGGGAAGAATTTAATAATACACTGGACAAATAATTTTAAAATTTTCTTGGGTAGAATAGTTTGTGGGGTGAGTTGTGCAAAGGACCTATCCAAGATGGGTCGGCGCGCGTCACGTGTTTAACCGTTGTGGGATCTGATAGTGAGGTGCTGGCCTGACCCCTTATATAGCTTCCTTGTATGCTTTACTTTCATAGTTCCTTGATAATGTGAGTAGTCACGAAAGCGCTTGGAATTTCTCTATTTTTTCAGAGTGGTTGTTTTGCATATTCCGAAATCACCTGTTTACTGTGATCTTATTGCATATATATATATATATATATATATATATATATATATATATATATATATATATATATATATGTTGTGCCAAATAACTAAAACTGGTCAATTAGCAAGAACTCATTTAAAATAAAGTCCTTTCTAAAATTTTCTCTTATACATTTAAAGATATATTTTTTCATGTATGTTAATATAAAATTAATAATTTTGTACCAAAAGAACCTTAGGAAACTTACCTAACTTTAGTATAACAAGCGCAATTTAATTTAGCCTACTCCAATTAAATATATTTTATATAATTTAATGTGAGGGAAAAGCCGGTAATAAGTAGGGTTTGGTTGTTCAGGCAGCCAGGAACCATTAGTGTGTTACTGCCCGCACTACCATCTAGCGGGTTGAGGCTAAACCCCAGTTATTGGGGTCTGATTTGCTTTAATTTCTACTCCTGGTAGTATTAACCTTACCTGGTGAGGGTTGAAGTTGGGAAAATCACTCTCCTGATCATCTCTGCTGCTGGCCTGGTCAACCAGGGTAGACGCAAGTGAACTGGAACACCATTTCTTCAAACATCAGAAGATCATCCTGGGCATTATATACTCCTGCCCTAACATCCTTCCAGAACCACAACGGCCAATTTTTATTTTTATTAATCCTCGAGTCATTTGTTTATTTTTCCATTTTTTTTTTTGTTCAGGCGGAAGGCGTTTCCCTGATACTTTTACAATAATTTACTAATAAACAAACACAATGAAATATATTTTTTTCGTTAGGTTCAGAATGATTTTTGCGAAAATTTTGCATGCCCTTTTCGGCAAGAAGTGTGTTGCTATTTAAGGTAAAATCGCAATTTTACCTATTCGGAACGATATCTATCTCTCTCCCTAAATATATATATATATATATATATATATATATATATATATATATATATATATATATATATATATATATATATATATATATATATATATGGGAAAGTGAAACAGAATTCTTCCTCAGTAAGCCATGCGTGTCGTAAGAGGCGACTAAAATACCGAGAGCAAGGGGCTAGTAACCCCTTTTCCTGTGTATATTACTAAATTTGAAATTAGAAACTTTCGTTTTTCCTTTTGGGCCACCCTGCCTCGGTGGGATACGGCTGGTACGTTGAAAGAAAGATATATATATATATATATATATATATATATATATATATATATATATATATATATATATATATATATATATATTAATGCAGCCACTTATCTATTTCACGAGGAAGTTAAAGCATTTAGATTAATTCCGAGGAAGTGGAGTGGTAACTCTAATTCCTTGAATCACGAACCATTCACCAAAACTGACGATCAGACGGGAGGGACTTCAGTCTGGTGACTATGAAGCTAAAATAAAAAAGACAGGTTGGACAGTTACATAGACAAAGCAAGACTTCTATTCATCCATGTTTCGCTCTCGATGGAGCTTTCCAGAGTTTGACAAAGCTCCACCGAGAGCGAAACGTTGCTAGATAAACGTGTCCATTACACTTCGACATCGCAAGAAATCTATTTTTTCCCCGCAGTGATTGATGCTTTTACATAAAAATATAGAATTTTTTTTTACCAAATTCAAAATAATTAATTTTTGTTGCATTATATTTTTGTGTGAGTTTAACATGTTAATTTGTTAAATGTAAGTTTCTCACCATGTTATATGCAGTGAAAAAGAAACTTCAACGCTAGTCCTTGCTCAGTGACGCTGCATACAGTGAACTGAACCCTCAACACCAGTCGTTGTTCAGTCATCTGAAGCCTCAACGCCAGTCGTTGTTCAGTTATCTGAAACCTCAACACCAGTCGTTGTTCAGTTATCTGAAACCTCAACACCAGTCGTTGTTCAGTTATCTGAAACCTCAACATCAGTCGTTGTTCAGTTATCTGAAACCTCAACATCAGTCGTTGTTCAGTTATCTGAAACCTCAACACCAGTCGTTGTTCAGTGAACTGAACCCTCAACACCAGTCGTTGTTCAGTGAACTGAACCCTCAACACCAGTCGTTGTTCAGTCATCTGAAGCCTCAACGCCAGTCGTTGTTCAGTCATCTGAAGCCTCAACACCAGTCGTTGTTCAGTCATCTGAAGCCTCAACACCAGTCGTTGTTCAGTCATCTGAAGCCTCAACACCAGTCGTTGTTCAGTTATCTGAAACCTCAACACCAGTCGTTGTTCAGTTATCTGAAACCTCAACACCAGTCGTTGTTCAGTTATCTGAAACCTCAACACCAGTCGTTGTTCAGTTATCTGAAACCTCAACACCAGTCGTTGTTCAGTTATCTGAAACCTCAACACCAGTCGTTGTTCAGTTATCTGAAGCCTCAACACCAGTCGTTGTTCAGTTATCTGAAGCCTCAACGCCAGTCGTTGTTCAGTTATCTGAAACCTCAACACCAGTCGTTGTTCAGTTATCTGAAACCTCAACACCAGTCGTTGTTCAGTTATCTGAAACCTCAACACCAGTCGTTGTTCAGTTATCTGAAACCTCAACACCAGTCGTTGTTCAGTTATCTGAAACCTCAACACCAGTCGTTGTTCAGTTATCTGAAACCTCAACACCAGTCGTTGTTCAGTCATCTGAAGCCTCAACACCAGTCGTTGTTCGGTCATCTGAAGCCTCAACACCAGTCGTTGTTCAGTCATCTGAAGCCTCAACACTAGTCGTTGTTCAGTCGTCTGAAGCCTCAACGCCAGTCGTTGTTCAGTCATCTGAAGCCTCAACACCAGTCGTTGTTCAATCATCTGAAACTTTATCGCTTGTCCTTGTTCATTTTCGCTATGAACATCCACTGAACTGGAGACACAACGTCGGTCCTCGTTAATAATAACAGTGATAATAGTAACAAAATAATAATATTAATAATAAATAATCACCAGATGGCTTATCGATAAATAAATTTTATGGAATTTCTTCTCCTCTCCCCTCCCCTCTTTCCTTTCCCTCCACTCCCCCCCCCTTCCCTCCTCTCTCTTTCCCCCTTCCCTCCCCATCTCCCTTTCCCCACCTCCCATTCCCATCAATCTTTCTCTTAACTCCCATTTTATCAATACTGAAAATTTTATGGGGCGGCTCCTAAAGTGATCACCTACTATTAGGCACTAGAGGGGGGGGGGAAGTGGTTGTGATGGGGGATGGAGTGATGGGGAAGTGGTGATGGGGGAAAGGGGTGGTGATGGGGGTTTGGGGTGATGGGAAGGGGTGGTGATAAGGGAAGGGGTGTTCATGGGGTGTTGGGAAGGGGTGGTGATGGGGGCAAAAGGGTGGTGATTTGGTGATGGGGAAGTGGGCTGGGGGCCGGGGTGGTGAGGGGGGAATGGTGTGATGGGAATTGGTGGTGATGGGGAAGGGGTGGTGATGGGAGAATGGGGTGATGTGGAAGGGGTGGTGATGGGGGAATGGGGTGAAGTGGGATGGGGATGGTGAAGGGGTGGTGAGGGGGGAATGGGGTGATGGGAAAGGGTGGTGATGGGGAAAGGGTGATGGGTGATGGGGTGGTGGGGAAGGGGAAGGGGAAGAGAGATGGGAAGGGAGGAATCATATGCAATACTAAGCCTTATTTCGTTAATCCATAACGTTGTAGAAAAACATGTTGCAGACCATCCAAGTGGTCTGTGACCATGGTCCCTGAGAGTGGTCTGTGACCATGGTCCCTGAGAGTGGTCTGTGACCATGGTCTATGAGAGTGGTCTGTGACCATGGTCTATGAGAGTGGTCTGTGACCATGGTCTATGAGAGTGGTCTGTGACCATGGTCCATGAGAGTGGTCTGTGACCATTGTCTCTGACAGTGGTTTGTGACCATGGTCTATGAGAGTGGTTTGTGACCATGGTTCATGAGAGTGGTCTGTGACCATGGTCTATGAGAGTGGTCTGTGACCATGGTCCATGAGAGTGGTCTGTGACCATGGTCCATGAGAGTGGTCTGTGACCATGGTCCATGAGAGTGGTCTGTGACCATGGTCCATGAGAGTGGTCTGTGACCATGGTCCATGAGAATGGTCTGTGACCATGGTCTATAAGAGTGGTCTGTGACCATGGCCCATGAGAGTGGAATGTGACCATGGTCCATGAGAGTGATCTGTGACCATGGTCCACGAGAGTGGTCTGTGACCATGGTCCACGAGAGTGGTCTGTGGCCATGGTCCATGAGAGTGGACTGTGACCATGGACTATGAGAATGGTCTGTGACCATGGTCTACGAGAGTGGTCTGTGACCATGGTCTATGAGAGTTGTCTGTGACCATGGTCTATGAGAATGGTCTGTGACCATGGTCTACGAGAGTGGTCTGTGACCATGGTCTATGAGAGTTGTCTGTGACCATGGTCCATGAGAGTGGTCTGTGACCATGGTCCATGAGAGTGGTCTGTGACCATGGTCTATGAGAGTAGTCTGTGACCATGGTCCATGAGAGTGGTCTGTGACCATGGTCCATGAGAGTGGTCTGTGACCATGGTCCATGAGAATGGTCTGTGACCATGGTCCATGAGAGTGGTCTGTGAGAAAGGTCCATGAGAGTGGTCTGTGACCATGGTCCATGAGAGTGGTCTGTGACCATGGTCCATGAGAGTGGTCTGTGACCATGGTCCATGAGAGTGGTCTGTGACCATGGTCCATGAGAGTGGTCTGTGACCATGGTCTATGAGAGTGGTCTGTGACCATGGTCTATGAGAGTGGTCTGTGACCATGGTCCATGAGAGTGATCTGTGACCGTGGTCCATGAGAGTGGTCTGTGGCCATGGTCCATGAGAGTGGTCTGTGGCCATGGTCCATGAGAGTGGTCTGTGACCATGGTCTATGAGAGTGGTCTGTGACCATGGTCCATGAGTGGTCTGTGACCATGGTCCATGAGAGTGGTCTGTGACAAAGGTCCATGAGAGTGGTCTGTGACAAAGGTCCATGAGAGTGGTCTGTGACCATGGTCCATGAGTGGTCTGAGACCATGGTCTATGAGAGTGGTCTGTGACCATGGTCCATGAGAGTGGTCTGTGACCATGGTCCATGAGAGTGGTCTGTGACCATGGTCCATGAGAGTGGTCTGTGACCATGGTCCATGAGAGTGGTCTGTGACCATGGTTCATGAGTCCATGGTCTCCCTCTCATTTTGTTTTATCTTACCTTTCCACAAGGTTCACTATTTCCAAATTTATTATAGAGGTCACGGTAATACCCTGAAGAGTCTCGGGGGGGGGGTTCATAGGACGACAAAGGTTAAGAACCACTGCTCTAGGCTTTTAGTGCTGCATGACTCACGAAATTGTAATGACACGATTGCAAACAAACCATACCACAGGCGGGATTAGAACCCACGATCACTGAGTCAGGAGTTTTATAACTCTCTGATCGTGGGTTCTAACCCCGCCTGTGGTATATTTTATTGTTTAGTGCTGCAATCAACACATCATCGGGAGTTAGTAATGTTGCAGAAATGAGTAGGAAGTCCAGGCAGAGTCGTTCAGGGAAACAACTCCATCGGTTTTGCCTAGAGTTATTATTCAACTTCCTCTGCGGTTGTTTTGCATATTTTGCATATATGTATATAAATATATATAATGACCTTAGATGATACCTGATCTTAGAGTAAAAATTTTTAAATACTGACGTCCTAATTTTTAAAATCCAACGTATGAATAGATATTTTTATGAGCATTGTTGCTGATAAGTTGATTGTGCTTTCTGATTGGCTGACTGTGCCTTCTAATTGGTTGACTGTGCTTTCCGATTGGCTGACTCTGCTCTCTGACCGAATGACTGTGCTCTCTGTCTGCTTGGCTTTGATCTCGGTTTAGCTGTGATCTCCGTACTCTCTGATTGGCAGTGTTATATGTGGGTTATTAAAGACCTTGGCTGCTGGCCAGCTGATCCTGACTGGCTTTTTCGAGACATAAGAGTTCTGGTTGGCGTCCTCAGCGCCTCTGAGTGGCCAGCGTGAGAGCAATACACAACTTTCTTTTGCCGATACAACGCTTCGCTCTTTGCAGAGCTTTGTCAAGACATGATAAAAGTCGTGATTATGACTCGATGAATTTCAACATAGGGTGAAAAGTTGTCTCAGTAAGAGGTATTCTGCAACGTTTCTTTTCTTTGCTGTTCTAGGCAGAACGACGTTTTGGCATTTTAGACCTGTTTTTCGAGCGATGTTTTCTCACTGGTTTGGGTAAGGTGTGTTCTCACTGGCTAATGTTTTCATGAGTTTATGTATGGGGGCTTCTTACTGGCTAATGGTGCTAGAGATGTTTGTAAGCTACGCTCTCAATGACTAATGTTTTCAAGAGGTAAAGTATGATAGCCTCTCACTGGCTGACGACATCAACGGCTTAGGAAAAACTTTCTCTAATATCCTAATATATAAAAGATAATCTGACATTAGACCTTTAATCATAATCATAATGATGATGATGATGACGGTGATGATAATGACGAAAATGATAATAATAATGGTGGTCATGAAAGTGATGATGATGGCGTAACCAATAACATAGACGTGAACTATAAATAAAGACAGTGCCTTTAAGAATGAAAGCTGCAAATTCTGAGTCTTCATTAGCTAAGGATTTCCTGGCCAATAAATCTGTAATTTACACTCTGAGTTAGTGGCCAAGCATGTTTCATTTAAAATAATAATAATGAACCTATATTAATTAATAACATGATTATTATATGAAATAAGCGTTGAGGCCTGGACATAGACCGCGCCGCGGGGGGCGTTGACCCCCACGGCGCTGTCCATGTGTTGGGCCCAATTTCACAATTACATTGAAGAAATTGGGAAAACAGATATACTGGTTTTCACGCGATGATTTGTAACTACTTCATTCGATCGGCTTCAAACCTTCAGTGACGATAACTTGAGATCGTAGCTTCCGAGTGTTTTCAAACTTAATTAAAGTACTGGTGCATTTTGGAATATTGGACTCTGTTTTTGGCTCTGTAAGTGCCAATTTGCACTTTTTTTTTATTTAAGAAATTGGGAAATCAGCGTCTGACTGGCTTCCATTCCTCGATGCTGATATTTAACCGCATCAGAAACTTAGGCTTCAAACTTGAAAGTTTATCAAAAATGGCGTTCTCCAGTTATTACACGAAAACCAATTTGCAATTAAAATTAACAGATTGAAACTTACACTAGGCACATCACTGGAAAACTTTCTTTGAAGAAAATATACCAGAAGCTGCATTCTCCAGTTATCGTAAAGAATCCAACAGTTCCATGTATAATTACCGTGCTAGTAAATTGACAGAATTACATCTATACATCCTAAACACAGTCAGTATCGTTCGATTTGTAAGATGAAGCAACAATTAATAGTTGAAGCCGCTGAGAAATGATGGACTCAGTTTCATGGCAAAATATCATCCTATTTCACAAATACAAATTAGTACCTTCACACTACAGTAACAATTCCATCAGTCGTCTAAACACTATACACCAGTGGAATAATAGACACAAATGCACTATAATGCGAACTTTTATACAATATCTATTTTATATTTGTCTATTTTTCCATGGTGTCGGTATTATATATATCATTTATCATCACTATACGCCAGTTTTGAAAATTTCAAACCGATCAGTAAATGCTCTCTCAGATTATTGCAAGGAAATCAAAATCGGGAATGAACTGTGTGAAAGTGGCCATAAGGTCCCTGCACAGGCCAGTACTTCTAAGAACCTTTTCCGCTTCCTCGTAGAAAAGTCTGACAACTGTACTTCAGTATATGACCAGTGTTGGATGAAAGGCTTTAGAAAATATGATATTTAAGGACTCATTAATTTTGTTAGGCTTAAACTTTAAATAAAAACGCGAGTTCAATATTTCTCGGTCTTGTTTTCGCAGCTAAACACTTTAAAGCCCACTTTATGGGCGAAACGTTTTCAATAAAGGTTCGCATTTCACCGCATTTGTATCTCGTTTTCTATGGTGTCGGCATTTTATGCCATATCCCTTCGCAAATTCTCCACTATACGGTAAGAAACTGAAATTCAGGCAACTACTTAAGGGTTACCTTTAAGGGATAATAAAAAAATGACTCACACAAAGAATGAAATTCATGACGACGTTTCTTGACTAGGAAATTTTCAGTCTTCGCAGTTCGTTCTCTCGCTTTGGCTACCTTTCCGATTTTATGAACTCTGCCTTCTCACCTGCTAAACGGACTTTCTTCTCTACCAAACTCTTTACTCCTGTGAACTCTCCTGTTGTCTGCCTTCCCTATATTTCCAGTCTCCTAAATCTTAACAATTCCCTCCATTCCTTGGATATCAAACCTGTTTTCCGCCTAGCTAACACCCTTCGTAATAATCTAGATGGTGTATATTCTCCTGATACTGATGCCTCTGGGGTCAATTACATTTCCTGCTTCTCTTGTCCTCTATAATACTTTGGAGAAACTAGCCGCTCTCTTTCTAACAGACTTTAAACAAGTCTTAGACTTGCCGACACCTCTAATGCCTTTTTCTGTCATGTTAGAGATCACAGTCATCCTATTGATTGGTCCTCTGCCAAAACTCTCTACCCTTCTTTTAGCCTTCACAGATGCCATCTTGTTGAAGCATCTCTTATACACAACTTTCCTCATACGAATCTTAGCCCTGGATTTTTCTCATTACATTGTCAAATGTTCCAAACTTCAGAACACTCGTGACTTGGCCTGATCTTTATCTCCTCTTCACCCCACCTCTTCTTACCCATATTTTCTTAGCTGCAATTTTCTTCTGCCTAGGTGGGTTCTGTCCTTATGAGTCCCCCCCCCCTGGGTTCTTGTCACCACCCTCGTGGGCCATTAGCTCTCCTGCAGTGCTCCTTTATTTTCTTTTGTTCGTAGACTACCTTGGCTACTGCTGCTACTACTACTACTACTACTACTACTACTACTACTACTACCACTACTACTATTGCTTCGCTAACACTCCACTCTCTGACACTTGTGTCATTATCACTATTCCTTTTTCATTGCCACCTCTGCTACTGCTACACTACTTATACTACTACTACTACTACTACTACCACTACCTCTTCTTCCACTATTATACTACTACCTTCATTATACCTCTACTCCCGGCTCCACCCCGTCTAGTATATATCTTAGCTTCCTTCCTTTTGAATTTTTGTGTGACTTGTAAATGTCAAGTCGAATCGGAACATCTTCATAAGTTTCATTCTCCCATGTGCGAGTAATTTTATATTGTTCCAATCACGGTATTGTGCCTTTTATTCCTTAAGGAAAAGTTAATAATAATAACTAATAATAATGAAAAGCTTTAAGCCTTTAGGAACAACACAGAACCTGGGAAATTGGAAGGAAGGAGGCTAATAAATTTTGAAGTGACGAGAGGGAAGGGTAGCTCCAATTCCTTGGATCAAGATCCATTCATCGGCTTCAGTTGATTGCACTATACAGTTAGCTCGAGTTGTATTATACAGTCAAGTTGATTTTATTGCAGCAACAATTTTAGCTGATTCCTCTGTCTTAAACTCGAAGTAATTCTTGCTGGAAGCCACACCTGTAAGCTGATTAATTGCTCGCTTCAGCCGGGCACTCGTTAGAAGGGCGAGTGATTAACACTTCAGCCTGGCCGTGTGATTAACAGTTCAGCTGGGTGAGTAGTTAACATTCAGTCTGGTCGGGTGATTAATAGTTCAGTTGGGTGAGTAGTTAACATTCATCATGGCCGGGTGATTAACACGTTTCATTTGAGTGATTAAGAAAGCTCTATATTAGGTGATTATTCTTTGTCCCATGATAAATATAACAAAGCTTTTTATTAAGTGATCATCCTGTGTCCCATGATAAACATAACATGATAATCAAATTAACCTCTATCGAGTGATTAATATGATAAATCTCTTGATTCGCTGATCTCTCTTTAGACCAGTGATCTTCAAACTTTCTCAGATTCTCTCCCTGAATATTCAATAGTTTATTAAAAGTGAAATATATACAAACAATAAATATTTCTTACACATGTAATCTTGTTGCCTCTAGTGCTTGTGTAATCAACTCTGCAAAACGACGTAGAAAACATTCATAGGTGTTATGATCAGGTGGGTACTAATAAGTATTGTATTGGCTCTTTATTTTATAAATTTTATACCACAGTAAAACGAAACAGATGTATTTCATTAAGAGTTTAAATTTTTTTAACACAAATATCCATCTGCTGTACAATATAAGTCTATGAAAATTAAAAAGCATCACAAGCCGATACGTCTGGGGACGAGGATGGTAATGCCTCTTGGAATCTACGTTTCTTGTCATATTTGGTGATGTTTTGCTGAGTGTACATCTAAGATCTCAATATAAAGCTGCCCCTTATACTATAGCCGAGGCACGACATTCTGTACTCTTGTCTGAAATGTCGGAGGATCGAGCCTTCTGCCTGACACTCAACAGAAAGCTTATTTTTTACTGCCTTGTTTAACTCTCAGTTCTGAATATCTAATTCCGCACAAATACACCGATGAAAATGGGATAATAACTTGAAGAGAGAGTTGACTTTGGAGTATATGGGAAAGACAGAGAGCAGAAGATTCGGAAGCCCTCACCGATGCTGTCTCCTGAGAGCAATCTACTTCTGCCTAGATTAGGGACTATCTTGAATTACCTACAGTAGGTGTACGCGTCAATGATAGAAAAACAGAAAGCTTACATTCTCCTTCTCAAGGCTCAATTCATGCAGGTGTTCTCACAAGGCTTCGGGAACATCCTCGACTGCAGTGAAAAAAAAGGATTCCTACCAAGACTGAATTCGAAACTTCTGTGCTTTAGATCAGGAAAACATCGATAATACTCATCCTCATCAGAGTTTGTAGGACACTCTCGATCTCGGGTTTTTGATATCATCAATTACTTTTTTTTTTGTTTTCGAGAGTTTGTCAAAACAAAGAAAAGATACAGTGTTCTTTTGATGCAAAATATGATGTAACGACATTGTAGTGCCACCACTGCAGACCCAGCACTGCAGTTCACAACTGCAGTGCCACCACTGTGCTGTTTTCAATGTACATTTGCAAATTCTTTGAAATGTACCTCTTTGAGTCGTTAGGTTGATATAACTTGAAACGAACCTACTCTCTCTCTCTCTCTCTCTCTCTCTCTCTCTCTCTCTCTCTCTCTCTCTCTCTCTCTCTCTCTCTCTCTCTCTCTCTCTCTCTCTCTCTCTCCCTCTCTCTGTATCTTTCTCCTACTGTGCCTTTCTCTCAATTACTGTGTGTCTGTCCACCACTCAGTCCTCATGAATCGTCCTCAGTGAATGGAACAAGCAAATCTGACAGATTAGAGTAACTCCCACACAAGAACGATTCCTTTGAAGCAACCGTATTTACGATATCCCGCACAGCCCTACAGAAGTCTCCCAGCTCACGCTGACCCATATCACTGCTCTATGTACTAAACTCAACTTGTGTGATGGAATATGATAGGGGAAACATAGACAGCTTTTGTTACACTAATGTGGCAATAATAGGGTAGCAGCACACTACAGGTGTTCCCTCTATGCAGGCATCTCATAGAAGAAGGTAGTTGTACACCACTCGTGTTCCTGCTATGTAAATATGTAGAATAGAGAAGCAACACACTACGTTAGTTCTTTCTATTTAACTGTCTTACAGAGCTGGGAAACTGTTTTTATTACGCGTGTTCCCTCTACGTAATTTTTTTTATAAATGAAAATATAGGATCTCATTATAACGCTATTTCCTAATCGCCTTAGTAGATTCAGATGCTGTTAATTTAGCGTCGGGTAGTTTCTGACAGATTTATGTTCGCTAAACCATCTCCATTAGCAGATCATTAACCACTTCCACTTTTCTTTCTTTTCTCGCTCGCATTTCCACTCTGTTATCATCACTGTTACTCAGTTTCACTCCTCTGTCCTCACTTACTCAAAACCACTTACTGTCCAATTCCTCTACCTTTCCTTCAGTCCTACTCTCTTCCTTTCGCTCTACTTACCTACCTTCCTTCCTTTCTTCCTTTTTTTTTCTCTTCCTTCCATTCTACAACCTACCAGGATCTATCAACATCCCATTCTCCCCTACCTCACCATCATGTATCCAGCCTTTTGTCCACCTTTCTAAACCTCTCTCCCTCCCTCTCTCTCTCTCTCTCTCTCTCTCTCTCTCTCTCTCTCTCTCTCTCTCTCTCTCTCTCTCTCTCTCTCTATCTATCTATCTATCTATCTATCTATCTATCTCTCTATCTCCTCTCATCCCACCGCTTAAAAATGCAAGGGAAATAAAAGAAGGAAGGGATGCTGGGAATGCGTCAAACACCGCGCTGGTTGACGCTGTTTTCTGAAGAGCTCATTTGTAATTCAATCACTTAGATGTTAGTGTTTGAACCTCACCTGAACGAGCGACGATCATAATGGTCATACACGGGCGCACACGGTATAATGAGCCTTGATGTCACCTGTCATAGTGACCAGCGGCTCTTAGACGACAAGGCGTCATATGTGGTAGGAAGAGTGTCATGACCCATAGCAGTCAGGATTTTCACCTGTTATAACAGTTAGGGTGTCATCTGGCATAAAAGACAGGGTGCCAGTCTGTCATAGTAAGCAGGGTGTCACCTATTGTAGCAGTCATGGGGTCCCCCCTCATAAAAGAGAAAGTGCCACTTGTTGGAACAAGAGTGCCGCTTACTTAAGTGACCAGAGTGTCATTTCCCACGAAAGTAGAGAGCCACATGCCATAGCAAGAGTGACACCTGTCATATAAATTAGAGTGTCAGGTTTCATAGGGCCAAAGTCCCGGCTATTAGCAACCAAGTGTATACATACTGGCTACAGCACTACACACAAAGTGCCAGGTAAGAGGCGATGCGTAGAGCCAGGACTCGATCCCCCCCACAAACACAAGAATAAATACGTAATTACACACACACACACACACACCAGAGACCAGCGAAGAGGCGGGGCCAGGAGCTGTGAGTCGACTCTTGCAACCACAAATAGGTGAGTACACACACACACAAACACACACAATCGACTATAAGACATATTAAAATGTCTGTAAACAACAATAATTTGATGACTGTTTGTGAAGAACTTGCTGGAAAATAATTTATTATATTTCATCAATAAAAACGAAATTAGTTAAAGAAAATTATATACCAAATATAAACAAGATGAAACATCAACCAAAATAGATAACATGTCAAAAAATAGATAACATGTCAAAAAATAGATAACATGTCAAAAAATAGATAACATGTCAAAAAATAGATAACATGTCAAAAAATAGATAACATGTCAAAAAATAGATAACATGTCAAAAAATAGATAACTTGTCAAAAAATAGATAACATGTCAAAAAAAATAGTTGAATAACTTCTAAATTCTATAAACTTAGAATTACAAACTGTATTAAATGAACTACAAGAAATAAAAAAAAGAAGTTTTTTTTTTTTTCAAAATTTGGCATATTGGATGACATAGGTTGGGATTTATTAGAAAAATATCCACTAAAAAATCTCATGCAAATAGTTTCAGAAACAATATCTTGTAAACAGTCTCTTGTAAACAGTCTCTTGTATACAGTCTCATATAAACAGTCTCTTGTAAACAGTATCTTGTAAACAGTCTCTTGTAAACAGTATCTTGTAAACAGTCTCTTGTAAACAGTCTCTTGTAAACAGTCTCTTGTAAACAGTTTCTTGTAAACAGTCTCTTGTAAACAGTCTCTTGTAAATAGTATCTTGTAAACAGTCTCTTGTAAACAGTCTCTTGTAAACAGTCTCTTGTAAACAGT
This sequence comes from Cherax quadricarinatus, assembly GCF_038502225.1. Lineage (NCBI taxonomy): Eukaryota > Metazoa > Arthropoda > Malacostraca > Decapoda > Parastacidae > Cherax > Cherax quadricarinatus. Next base: position 35,312,807 of record NC_091299.1, read on the forward strand.
TTCTTGTAAACAGTCTCTTGTAAACAGTCTCTTGTAAACAGTCTCTTGTAAACAGTCTCCTGTAAACAGTCTCTTGTAAACAGTCTCTTGTAAACAGTCTCATGTAAACAGTCTCTTGTAAACAGTCTCTTGTAAATAGTCTCTTGTAAACAGTCTCTTGTAAACAGTCTCTTGTAAGCAGTCTCTTGTAAACAGTCTCCTGTAAACAGTCTCATGTAAACAGTCTCTTGTAAACAGTCTCCTGTAAACAGTCTCATGTAAACAGTCTCTTGTAAACAGTCTCATGTAAACAGTATCTTGTAAACAGTCTCTTGTAAACAGTCTCATGTAAACAGTCTCTTGTAAACAGTCTCTTGTAAACAGTCTCATGTAAACAGTCTCATGTAAACAGTCTCTTGGAAACAGTCTCTTGTAAACAGTCTCTTGTAAACAGTCTCTTGTAAACAGCATCTTGTAAACAGTCTCTTGTAAACAGTCTCTTGTAAACAGTCTCCTGTAAACAGTCTCATGTAAACAGTCTCTTGTAAACAGTCTCTTGTAAACAGTCTCATGTAAACAGTCTCTTGTAAACAGTCTCTTGTAAACAGTCTCCTGTAAACAGTCTCTTGTAAACAGTCTCTTGTAAACAGTCTCTTGTAAACAGTCTCTTGTAAACAGTCTCTTGTAAACAGTCTCTTGTAAACAGTCTCTTGTAAACAGTCTCTTGTAAACAGTCTCTTGTAAACAGTCTCTTGTAAACAGTCTCTTGTAAACAGTCTCTTGTAAACAGTCTCTTGTAAACAGTCTCCTGTAAACAGCATCTTGTAAACAGTCTCTTGTAAACAGTCTCTTGTAAACAGTCTCCTGTAAACAGTCTCATGTAAACAGTCTCTTGTAAACAGTCTCTTGTAAACAGTCTCATGTAAACAGTCTCTTGTAAACAGTCTCTTGTAAACAGTCTCCTGTAAACAGTCTCTTGTAAACAGTCTCTTGTAAACAGTCTCTTGTAAACAGTCTCTTGTAAACAGTCTCTTGTAAACAGCCTCTTGTAAACAGTCTCCTGTAAACAGTATCTTGTAAACAGTCTCTTGTAAACAGTCTCTTGTAAACAGTCTCATGTAAACAGTCTCCTGTAAACAGTCTCTTGTAAACAGTCTCTTGTAAACAGTCTCCTGTAAACAGTCTCATGTAAACAGTCTCTTGTAAACAGTCTCCTGTAAACAGTCTCCTGTAAACAGTATCTTGTAAACAGTCTCTTGTAAACAGTCTCATGTAAACAGTCTCTTGTAAACAGTCTCTTGTAAACAGTCTCTTGTAAACAGTCTCTTGTAAACAGTCTCTTGTAAACAGTCTCATGTAAACAGTCTCTTGTAAACAGTCTCTTGTAAACAGTCTCATGTAAACAGTATCTTGTAAACAGTCTCTTGTAAACAGTCTCATGTAAACAGTCTCTTGTAAACAGTCTCTTGTAAACAGTCTCTTGTAAACAGTCTCATGTAAACAGTCTCTTGTAAACAGTCTCTTGTAAACAGTCTCATGTAAACAGTCTCCTGTAAACAGTATCTTGTAAACAGTCTCTTGTAAACAGTCTCATGTAAACAGTCTCTTGTAAACAGTCTCTTGTAAACAGTATCTTGTAAACAGTCTCTTGTAAACAGTCTCTTGTAAACAGTCTCTTGTAAACAGTCTCATGTAAACAGTCTCTTGTAAACAGTCTCTTGTAAACAGTCTCTTGTAAACAGTCTCATGTAAACAGTCTCTTGTAAACAGTCTCTTGTAAACAGTCTCTTGTAAATCAGAGAAGAATGGAACTTCCGTAAATGGGGTCAAAAGAAATGAAGAATTCGGAAAACAAGTACACGAGACAAAGGAGAGGAGCGCAATAACAAACATAAAAACAAAGACGAAAGAAAGAGCAAAAAAAAAAATAATGTTTACGGCTGCGCTGAATAGAATATTCATGGAAAGAGATAAAGAGGAATCTCTGTGAATCACGAGTCATGTATGCCAATAGGTGTACGTTTCTCAGTAAACATTCGCCGAGAGTTTTCTTTAATTCCTCTTTTCGGGATTAAAGTATTCGTAACTAGTGGTGAGCAGGTGACATGCAGCCTTAATGACCTTCTTGTCGTCGACAGGTCTTTAAACCCCATGAACCAAAGAACCAACTGTAAATCAGGCAGATCGTCAAATGCTTACACGATTTCAGCAGAAAAGAACACTTAGTATTGCACAGATCTAGAACAAGGAAGACTTGCTAAAGAGAGAGTCAGTGATATGAAGTGACACACAAGCTACATGACATGTCAATTAGACAAGACATATCAATTAGGAAATGTCTAAGAATAATAGATTATACACAAACAGTTGAAATGGTTAAAGATAAAAGAAGAAATGAGGATAGGATCTGATAAATTAAGATTCCTAGAAATATATAACACAGTGAGATAATTGAGAATGCTCAACCTATATACAGAATCCACCTTCCACAAAGAGTATAACCCGGGGTCCGTCTCTCACAGCAAAGTTCCACTTCTCCAACTAGAGACAGGGTTCGTGACCCAGCAGAGACTATCCACGGAATCTCTTTTTTCCTTTCTACTAGACTCCTATACGTATGGTGTCTCTGCTCCATTTCCAGGAAGATTTCCATGGGAAACTTGCCATGTGCTCATTCACAGAGGCAGGACTCCCATGACAGAGATAGGGTGTGAAAAGTAGCACTATCGGGAAACTACTCCCACAAACAAGATACTGGAAACTGTCTCGAGACGTGCAGTTCAGGACATTTATGAAAGGAAACTAGTGGTGAACCGTTCTCTGTAACAAATGTCCTGAACTGTATGTTAATGTTTTTTCCATATCTTGTCAGTATGCCCAAACTATTTGTTCAGGTTGTAAATGATATAGTGATGCCGACGAACTGTCAACAGTTCACGACCTTTATTAAAGGAAACATTTCGGGATGAGTGACTTCACCAGTCCTGCTGAAGCCATTCGTGCGAAACGTTTCATTTAATAAATGTAATTTAGTATACACTAGTGTCCTCTTCCACATTTGTCTTTACTCTCAAGGCATCATACACGTCCACGAGAACGATGGAATACTGCAGCTCATACACGTCTACGAGAACAATGGAATACTGCAGCTCATACACGTCCACGAGAACAATGAAATACTGCAGCTAGCCTACCGGTCCATGCTAGGCAGTTCCGACTCGCACCCACGCATGTACCCGTCCAACCTATATTTAAAGCTACCCAAGTTCTTGCTTCAGTGACACTTCCTGGAAGTTTATTCTGCTCATCCACAACTATATTACCAAACCAGTACTTTCTTATATCCTTTCCAAACCTTACTGTATATTTCTCGAACTTGAAACCATTGCTGAGATTCCTAGACTTAGGATTTACTAGAAAGCTGAGAGAAATTACATAATTATCAATAAAAACTTTAAATCTTCCTGGAAGGGATGATCATATTTTAGTCGGAACTATAAAATTAACTACAGATGGCATGAAGGATGAAGAAACACAAACAGAAAGAACCAGATTAAAAGAAAGGATGATTATGACATGTGCAGCAATTGAGTATCTTTATTGTTAAAACGTTTCGCCGACAGTAGGCTTCTTTAGTCAGCTAGTTTTAGTTTAATATGTTTATTATGCATCCCATACCCATCCTGTGGGCGGTAGTCAAAAGATTACAGAGGTACATAATTGGTCCAGGGACTGGACTCCAAAGTTTTGATAGCTGAGCAAGTTACAGAGGTAATGAACTCACAATTATAAAGGTAATGATCTTTAGTCAGATACACCTGCTGCCTCTGTTTTTGACTGAAGAAGCCTGCTGTGTAGGCGAAACGTTTTAACAATAAAGATAGCCAAATGTTGCACATGTGCTTAAATCATCAACTTGTCGGTAATTTACACCATTTTCAATATGAGAAAGCAATATACGATAATCCGAGATAGAATGTCAGAGAGACAAACTGAAATAAATCATGACAAAGGGATAGAAGCAGCAGAATCCTTCAGAAAATTCCGTAACAAACACAGAGAAATAGTCAAACACTTTAAAGCAAATAATTTAAAAGGACGAGAAAATAAAGACTAATGGAGGGTGAGGTGAGCCAGGGAGAAGAAAGAAACATCCTGAAACCAAGCCAGGAAGCTTGGCATCCCAAAGACTTGCCAGTGATTATCACGAGATCATAAAATGATAAAGTGTAAACCGGACGATCTGAACACAACTGGGAGAACAAAAGGCGAGAGGTGTAAACTTAGTTAAAAGTGACTCCATTAGTAAACTAGAAGTTTCGTCCTCATAGAGTGGTACAACAATGGAATGGGACAAGGGAGGCAGAAAATGTTACAAGATATGGGACTTAAAAATATTTATGACTGACTAAATATGAAGGCAATGAGAGCGAAGGTCTACTAGTGTAGTAAACAGTTCATCTCCTCCAGCATATTGTTGGTACTCAACTGATAATGTTCCAGCAGACTGTTGGTACTCAACTGATAATGTTCCAGCAGACTGTTGGTACTCAACTGATAATGTTCCAGCAGACTGTTGGTACTCAACTGATAATGTTCCAGCAGACTGTTGGTACTCAGCTGATAATGTTCCAGCAGACTGTTGGTACTCAACTGATAATGTTCTAGCAGACTGTTGGTACTCAGCTGATAATGTTCCAGCAGACTGTTCGTACTCAGCTGATAATGTTCCAGCAGACTGTTGGTACTCAGCTGATAATGTTCCAGCAGACTGTTGGTACTCAGCTGATAATGTTCCAGCAGACTGTTGGTACTCAGCTGATAATGTTCCAGCAGACTGTTGGTACTCAGCTGATAATGTTCCAGCAGACTGTTGGTATTCAACTGATAATGCTCCAGCAAATTGTTGGTACTCAGCTGATAATGTTCCAGCAGACTGTTGGTACTCAGCTGATAATGTTCCAGCAGACTGTTGGTACTCAGCATGATAATGTTCCAGCAGACTGTTGGTACCCAGCTGATAATGTTCCAGCAGACTGTTGGTACTCAGCTGATAATGTTCCAGCAGACTGTTGGTACTCAGCTGATAATGTTCCAGCAGACTATTGGTACTCAGCTGATAATGTTCCAGCAGACTGTTGGTACTCAGCTGATAATGTTCCAGCAGACTGTTGGTACTCAACTGATAATGTTCCAGCAGACTGTTGGTACTCAGCTGATAATGTTCCAGCAGACTGTTGGTACTCAGCTGATAATGTTCCAGCAGACTGTTGGTATTCAACTGATCAAGCTACAGAAAATTGTTGGTACTCAGCTGATAATACTTCCAGACGACTGTTGGTACATCAGCTGATAATGTTCCAGCAGACTGTCAGTACTCAGCTGGATAAGAGCATTGGTACTCAACTGATAATGTTCCAGCAGACTGTTGGTACTCAACTGATAATGTTCCAGCAGACTGTTGGTACTCAGCTGATAATGTTCCAGCAGACTGTTGGTACTCAGCTGATAATGTTCCAGCAGACTGTTGGTACTCATCTGATAATGCTCCAGCAAATTGTTGGTACTCAACTGATAATGTTCCAGCAAATTGTTGGTACTCAACTGATAATGTTCCAGCAGATTGTTAGTACCCAACTGATAATTTCCAGCAGATTGTTAGTAACCAACTGATAATGTTCCAGTAGATTGTTAGTACCCAATATATAATGTTCCAGTAGATTCTTAATACCCAGCTGATAATGTTCCAGTAGATTGTTAGTACCCAACTGATAATGTTCCTGCAGATTGTTAGTACTCAAATGATAATGCTCCAGTAGATTGTTAGTACCCAACTGATAATGTTCCTGCAGATTGTTAGTATCCAACTGATAATGTTCCTGCAGATTGTTAGTACCCAACTGATAATGTTCCAGTAGATTGTTAGTACCCAACTGATAATGTTCCTGCAGATTGTTAGTACTCAACTGATAATGCTCCAGTAGATTGTTAGTACCCAACTGATAATGTTCCTGCAGATTGTTAGTATCCAACTGATAATGTTCCTGCAGATTGTTAGTACCCAACTGATAATGTTCCTGCAGATTGTTAGTACCCAACTGATAATGTTCCAGTAGATTGTTAGTACCCAACTGATAATGTTCCTGCAGATTGTTAGCACCCAACTGATGATGTTCCGGCAGATTGTTAGTAATCAGCTTTTAATGTTCCAGCAGATTGTTAGTACTCAGCTGATAATGTTCCTGCAGATTGTTAGTACCCAACTGAAAATGTTCCTGCAGATTGTTAGTACCCAACTGATAATGTTCCTGCAGATTGTTAGTACCCAACTGATAATGTTCCAGTAGATTGTTAGTACCCAACTGATAATGTTCCTGCAGATTGTTAGTACCCAACTGATAATGTTCCTGAAGATTGTTAGTACCCAACTGATAATGTTCCAGTAGATTGTTAGTACCCAACTGATAATGTTCCTGCAGATTGTTAGTGCCCAACTGATAATGTTCCTGTAGATTGTTAGTACCCAACTGATAATGTTCCTGCAGATAGTTAGCACCCAACTGATAATGTTCCAGCAGATTGTTAGTAATCAGCTGATAATGTTCCAGCAGATTGTTAGTACTCAGCTGATAATGTTTCAGCAGATTGTTAGTACTCAGCTGATAATGTTCCAGCAGATTGTTAGTAATCAGCTGATAATGTTCCAGCAGATTGTTAGTACTCAGCTGATAATGTTCCAACAGGTTGTTAGTAAACAGCTGATAATGTTCCAGCAGATTGTTAGTACCCAGCTGATAATGTTCCAGCAGACTGTTAGTAATCATCTGATAATGCTCCAGCAGATTGTTAACACTCAGCTGATAATATTCCAGTAGATTTTAATACTCAGCTGTTAATGTTCCAACAGATTGTTAGTAAACAGCTGATAATGTTCCAGCTGGTTGTTAATAATCAGCTGATAATGTTCCAGCAGATTGTTAGTACCCAGCTGATAATGCTCCAGCAGATTGTTAATAGTCAGCTGATAATGTTCCAGCAGATTATTAATAGTCAGCTGATAATGTTCCAGAAGATTGTTAGTAATCAGCTGATAATGTTCCAGCAGATTGTTAGTAATCAGCTGATAATGTTCCAGCAGATTGTTAGTACCCAACTGATAATGTTCCTGCAGATTGTTAGTGCCCAACTGATAATGTTCCTGTAGATTGTTAGTAATCAGCTGATAATGTTCCAGCAGATTGTTAGTAATCAGCTGATAACGTACATTTTTTTTCCTACTAAAAACAAAAGGCGAGTGAATAGCGCCAAAAAATATTGGTAATTTTTTCATCTACGTAAGATTGTTGGCAGACAAAAAGTAGTTAATGCGTGCAAGAAGTGGGAGGATGAAAGCTGACTGAGAGAGGAGAGGCAAGAACACAGCAAAGGCAGGAAATTACGAAAACGAATTAGTGTGAAAGGTTGAAAGGAAATGACTAGAAGGGAGCGAGGAAAAGGTGAAAGTTAAAGTCTAAAGCAGAGAGAAAGGATGACTCCCAAAAAGTTTAAAAACAGGAAAGTGGAGAGGAAGGAAATTACAACTCTCTCTCTCTCTCTCTCTCTCTCTCTCTGTACATATACGTATATATATATATATATATATATATATATATATATATATATATATATATATATATATATATATATATATATATATATATATATATATATATATATATATATATGCAATAAGATCACAGTAAACAGGTGATTTCAAAATATGCAAAACTACCACTCTGAAAGAATAGAGAAATTCCAAGCGCTTTCGTGACTACTCACATTATCAAGGAACTATGAAAGTAAAGCATCCAAGGAAGCTATATAAGGGGTCTGGCCAGCACCTCTCTATCAGATCCCACAACGGTTAAACACCTGACGCGCGCCGACCTATCCAAGTTGGGTCTGCGCCCGTCAGGTGTTTAACCGTTGTGGGATCTGATAGTGAGGTGCTGGCCAGACCCCTTATATAGCTACCTTGGATGCTTTTCTTTCATAGTTCCTTGATAATGTGAGTAGTCACGAAAGCGCTTGGAATTTCTCTATTCTTTCAGAGTGGTTGTTTTGCATATATATATATATATATATATATATATATATATATATATATATATATATATATATATATATATATATATATATATATATATATATGTCGTGCCGAATAGGCAGAACTTGCGATCTTGGCTTAAATAGCAACGCTCATCTTGCCATATAGGACAAGTGAAAATTTGTGTATGCAATAATTTCGCCAAAATCATTCTGACCCTAACGAAAAAAAATACATTTGATTGTGTTTGTTTAGTATTAAATTATTGTAAATGTATTTAAAATAAATTTAGTTGGGTTAGGCTAAAATAAATTGTTCTTGTTATAATAAGGTTAGGTAAGTTTTCTAAGATTCTTTTGGTGCAAAATTAAAATTTTTTACATTAACATTAATGAAAAAATACATCTTTAAACGTATAAGAGAAAATTTCAGAAAGGACTTAATTTTAAATGAGTTCTTGCTAATTGACCAGTTTTACATATTCGGCACGACATATATATATATATATATATATATATATATATATATATATATATATATATATATATATATATATATATATATGTGTGTGTGTGTGTGTGTGTGTGTGTGTGTGTGTGTGTGTGTGTGTGTGTGTGTGTGTGTGTGTGTGTTTGTGTGTATAACAAACACTGTGAAAGAATAGAGAACTTCCAAGCACATATAAGGACGGGTTTACACCTTGCTATCAACCTACAATACCTGACATTTTTATGGTGATATAGGTAGGTAGTCAAGGACCAGTCAAACATAGTTTACATTCTACTCAAGCTTTAAGATGTTAACTTGTCTAATGTATTTTAAATTCTTCCCAAATTTTATTAATTATATATGAATCCAATTTGTATAATTCTAAAGCAATATTCATATTAATTTCAAAACTATTTTTTTATGAAATTTGATTCTAATATATTCCTCTCGACCATGAACCTGCTTGATATAACTTTATCGGCCTTTTGAAAATCAATTAGATGGTTAACATCTCTCACATGAATAAAGAGAGCACGTGAGAATCTTGTCCATTTCTAATGCCATATTTATGTTGTCGTAATCTTAGTGTGTCTACAAGGAATCCTGTAGACACGCCTTTCACCGTTTTTAGGGAATTTTTTTTTTTTTCAAAATTTTTTTTTGTTCTGTATCAAGATTTAAAAAAGCAACTATGATATTAAAATTCTTAAGTTGAGAAGGTATATCAGGAAAGTTTTCATGGTAAGGGAGAATCAACAAATTTTTAGTTGAAGAAGGTTGGTTATCTGTTGTTGACCTGTACTTAGCTCAGTGGTGACCTGTACTTAGCTCAACGGTGACCTGTACTTAGCTCTGTGAAGATCTGTCCAGTGTGTTCTCCGTGAATCTGCACAAGATGTCCTCTTTTGAGCAACTCTACCAGCAGCTAAAAGAGGAGCTTAGGATTGCTAAGCTTGAGATACGGCGATTGACGGAGGAAAACAAGAGGATTCGAAGTAATCCTCCTGTTGTGAGTCCTCAGGTCACGAGAGGAACCTGGTCAGTGGACGGCCAACATGGAACGAAGCTGAAAATCAAGAAGACTGTTGGGGGTGGCGGAAACAACGAAGATCCAGAAGACTGCTGTGGAGACTTCCAACCCATTTTCAGTGCTACCCGACGAATGTCTGTTGTCTACTAGAAACATCACAATGAGCACCAAGGAATCATTGGCAGAGGAGGGTGAGTCGACATCCCTTGAAACCCCAACGAAGACCATCGAGAACGTCACTACGATCTCCACCAGTGAAGGTAGGAACATTGTTTTAGTTGGGGACAGTCAAGTGAAATTAATGGATAGGGCATTTTGTCTTAGGGGCAGGAAGAGGAGGCAAAGGGTATGCTTTCCTGGGGCTGGGATGGGCGATATTGTTAGCCGTCTGGACGATATCATGAAGGGTAATGGGAGCAATCCTATTATCTGCCTCAGTGTGGGAGGCAATGATGTTGGCAGACGTATGAGTGAAGACCTGATTAGCAGGTATAAGACAGCAATAGAGATAATTAGGAAGAAGGGTGGGAACCCTGTGATATGTGGCATTTTGCTCAGGAGAGGAGTTGGAAATGAATGGTTGTCCAGGGCAATTGGTGTCAATTACTGGCTGGACAAACACTGTAAGGAAAATGCAGTAAGATTCATAGACAACTGGGACCTCTTCTATGGCAGAAATGACATGTATGCCAGGGATGGGGTTCACTTATCTAGGTTTGGGGTGGGGACCCTGGCCAAGACATTAGTGCGTTGATGTCTGGGGATGCCTCAGTGATTCGTTCTTGCCACTCTTCACTCTTATTTGTTATTCCTTATGCGTTGGTGTAGCATACCTTCAGCTTCCTTTCCAGTACTGTATTCTGAGAGGTGGAAGGGGTTGGTGTGCACTGGGGGTGTGGAAAGAGGGCCGGGATATAATGGAGAGCTGGGGGAGGTGGCTGAGTGTGTTTGTGTATTCACTCACTCGTGATGGGGAGGGGGAATGGATCGAGTCGCGACTCCTGGCCCTGAAGCTAAAGTATCATCCTGCCCTCACGGCTCTACACAAACCCGTTCCTAAAACCATAAAACTGTGTAGAGGAACTTGCATCACTTTCACCTCCAGATGGCTCTGCAGCGCAACCATCCTCAAAATACAACACACTTATGTTCCTTTGACTTGAAAGCGTCTTTAGCTTCCGCCTGAGCCGCTTTCTCGTCCCCAGTTATCCTTCATGCTGACCTACCGGGACCTCAAAGTATCGTGTACGTCTGCTGTAAATGTGTATTTTTACGCTTCCATGTGTGTAGGCATATATGTATGAGGGAATACATGCATGTCTGCAAGAATGTGTATATGTATGCAGGAATACATGTATGCAAGAATTTGTGTATGCATGGTATAATGTATATTTGTATGCATGAATACATGTAAACATGCAAGAATTTTTTTATGTACAGTAGAATGTATATCAATACGGAAGAATACATACATGTATGCAGGAATTTGCGCAGGTATTATTGATGAATATATGTATGAAAGAATGCATGAACAGTACACATGCAAGAATATGTATATATATGCAAGAATATTTACGTATGCCTATTTATATATGCATTTGTGTTGTGTTGTGTTGTTTGTGTGTGTTTGAGCGTGTTTGTGTGCCGGACCAACGCTTCCCTCATCGGCGATCAAACAGCTGTGTGGTGGCCGTGTTGCTTTGAAAACAAACACAGGACGGAGCGGCTGTCACCAGCCAGACAGAAAAACAAATATGAGAAACACTGGACAAAAAACAGCCAATCACATACCTCAGTTGGCAAAACCCTTCCCCCCCACCCCCTCCACACACAAAACACAAACGCAAACACTCACACACACACACACACACACACACACACACACACACACACACACACACACACACACACACACACACACACACACACACACACACACACATATTCGAACAGGAAAGAGAGAGGGGGACAATCTTCCGTTAATTCTAAAAATTTAATTCTTTCTCCATATTTAATATCTCTTTCCCCCTCCCTCCCGAAGTGTGTGTGTGTGTGTGTGTGTGTGTGTGTGTGTGTGTGTGTGTGTGTGTGTGTGTTTAATCATCAAGTCGTACTTACATCAACTGCCGTCACTTGTTATGCGCTACGCACTAGTGATGGACATAAATAATGGTCACTGCACCTCGATGCTTCTGCACTACTAGACAAAAATACGTTGATAATAAAGTACACAAAAAAGAACAGTTATCCGAGTTTATGGCGCTTTGATAAAACTTGACAACAATTACTATACCCCAACACACATACACTCTCACTCTCACATGCTCTCTCTCGTACTGTCTCACTCTCCCAATCTCTCACCCTCCCACTTTCTCACTCTCACACACACTCTCTCTCTTACTGCTTCACTCTCTCTCTCTCTCTCTCTCTCTCTCTCTCTCTCTCTTCCTTTCCCCATTTCTCTATTTTCTTTCTCCTCCTCTCTCTCTATTTTCTTTCTCCTCCTCTCTCTCTCCCCCCATTCCCCCTCTCTCTCTCTTTTCTCCCTCCCTTCCCCCTTTCTCTCCCTCTCCCTCTACCCCCCCTTCCCATTCTCTCCACATCCCCAACACTCTTCCTTTCCCCGTCCCTCCCTCTCCCCATCTCTCTCCCCTTTACACACACACATGCACACACACATGCACACACAACCAGCACACATATGTGCTACAACACCTAACTCATTAAAAAAAATAATGGGGCTCAGAGGGGAAGTCAGAGGTTCAGGGGATCAGAGTAAGATGGTTCTGGTAAGGAAGAATGAATGGATGGCAGAGCAATGCAAAAGGATGGAACAAGAGTAGGAGAACATGCTAGGTGAGCTTTCTGCGAAAAAAGAGAAGAGAATGGAGGAAGAGAAGAAGAAATGAGAGTCGCAAGCTTAAGCTGCAGAATCCAGGATACAGGTCCTACAGTATGAGGTAAGTAGGCTAAAGTAAGTTACAGGCCTATTGCCCAGAGGAGACATTGAGCTCCTTATTCAGCAGGTACACCCCTGCTGAATAAGGAGCTCAATGGAAAGAAAGTAGACAAGACTTATGCTAAGGCCCTATCAGTTCACCAAGCAGGGCTGAGGAATGAAGGGGGGCAACTGTTGGGAGCAGGGATAGCAGTAAATGAGGGGGAACAAGGTAGAGAAGGTGACAGGTCCCATGCAGAGGCATGACCATGCCACCAAGAGTTACAGTAAAATATATGGGAGACAATGGTCATGTACAAACGAGACCCAGAGACACAGAGGGAAAGGCAATGGGAAGAGGAGAGGGAGAAGCCAGTGTTTATTCATGGGTTTCAGGAGAGCAAAGGGATAACACACAAGGAAAGACAGCAGAAAGAAAAACAGGAGATTGAAAACATCATCAAAGAAATAGACGGGGAGGACACGACTGAGATAGTAAATTTTCAGAGAATTGGGGGGTACTTGAAGAGGAGAAATCAACTGATCAAACCGATTTTCAAGACAGAAACAGTGCAGAACAGGATCCTGCAAGAAAAACCACTGCTGAAGGAATCATCAACATACAAGATGGTGTTTCTAGACCACGACAGAACAAGAACAGGACAGCAGCTGAAGAAGAGGACTTCTCAGTGCGTCATCAGGAGCTGTGCAATGTTGTAAGGGCAGCAACTGGAGAAATAGCGAAAGTTTTTGAGAGTATGGTAGCACGGTGGCACCAGCCAATATGACTGAGGGAGAGAAGCTCAGCGGAATGCCAACCGCACACCAGTCTTCCCCACACCTCACCCTGTATGGGGTCGGGTGGAGTAGCCTCCACAGTTTGCAGATAAAATGAGGTAAAATAACTAGGAGATAGTTAATAGCCAGCCCTAAGCTTCTAGCTGCTGGGAACAGGTCATGTGACGTAGGATCTTTTACGTACAAAATGCAGCTAATGTGAACAACCTTCTAACTAATGAAATAGAAGGAATAAATCCCTCATTTTGTCAACCGGTGTCGTTCTAGAATATTCAGGAAATACTTTCAGTGTCATTTAATATGCCTGTGTGAATTCTTCTATTTTTTCTCTTTAACACTACTTCTATCATTATTATCCACTATCATCCGCTACTATCATTATTATAACATTATCATTATAATATTACAGAGAATCTAATTCAGTAAACCATTAAACTAGTTGCAATCACTATCTTGCAATTAATTATACAATCATCTACATGATTACAGAAGTCTTCAGATAGGAAACTTAATAAGTCATCAACTAGAACTTTTGTGAATAATAATATAACATCAGAAGTAACCATACAAAAAAGTCATTTAAGACAGCCACGGTACTTAAAGCAAAATAAGTCGCCAGGCCAAGATGAACTTTTTATCGAGTGCTCTCAAGAGCGCAACATCACTGACCTTCTTACGCTATCACTTGAAAGAGGTGTAATTGTTCTCAGATTATTAGAGTTAATTACAGCCTATATTGTAAAATCCATTTCGATAAGGATAATTTGAACCATGATGCTCAACACGGACTCACAATGGACCGTTCCTTTCTAACAAATATAGTTTCTTCAGTAAAGCATTTAAGAAAGTAGATAATAATAATAATAATAATAATAATAATAATAATAATAATAATAATAATAATAATAATAAAAATAATAATAATAATAATAATAATAATAATAATAATAATAATAATAATAAAAATAATAATAATAATAATAATAATAATAATAATAATAATAATAATAATAATAATAATAATAATAATAATCTTTATTTCTACAAGTACATGATACAACTTATATAGACCATAGCTGACATCAGTGACATAATATATAGAGAGACCCTGGTTATGCAGAGCATTTCGAGAGAAATAGGTTAATTTTGTCCCAAGGATGCTACCTATACCAGTCGACTAATACCCAGGTACGTGTTTACTGCTAGGTGAACAGGGACAGCAAGTGTCTTAATAAGGAAACACGTCCTAACGTTTCCACGTGTACAGGTGAGCTGAGTGCGCTACCAACCGAGCTAAGAGACATCTTCATGAAGAAACGATATTGTTTATACGGATTTCAGTATGGAATTTGATAGAGTACTACACAAAAGACTATTAAAAAAATGGCAGCTAATGGTATACGAGAAAAGTTTGTGTCATGGATCAAGGTACGGCTGACCAGCAGGAAGTAAAGAGTCCGTATAAACTGGGTGAGATCAGTTTTAGCACCATTGTTCATAATTTACTTGAATAACCTTGACTAGGGAAGAATATGTGACTCAGAAAAATCGCTGTAGATATATATATATATATATATATATATATATATATATATATATATATATATATATATATATATATATATATATATATATATATATATATATATATATGCAAAACAACCACTGTGAAAGAATAGAGAAATTCCAAGCGCTTTCGTGACTACTCACATTACCAAGGAACAATGAAAGTAATGCATCAAAGGAAGGCATATAAAGGGTTTAGCCCACACCTCACTATCACGTCCCACGTATATATATATATATATATATATATATATATATATATATATATATATATATATATATATATATATATTATATATATATATATATATATATATATATATATGTCGTGCCGAATAGGCAGAACTTGCGATCTTGGCTTAAATAGCAACGTTCATCTTGCCATATAGGACAAGCGAAAATTTGTGTATGCAATAATTTCGCCAAAATCATTCTGAACCTAACGAAAAAAATATATTTCACTGTGTTTGTTTAGTATTAAATTATTGTAAACAAATCTAAAATATATTTAGTTTGGTTAGGCTAAAATAAATTGTTCTTGTTATAATAAGGTTAGGTAAGTTTTCTAAGATTCTTTTGGTGCAAAATTATAAATTTTTACATCAACATTAATGAAAAAAATATATCTTTAAACGTATAAGAGAAAATTTCAGAAAGGGCTTAATTTTAAATGAGTTCTTGCTAATTGACCAGTTTTACATATTCGGCACGACATATATATATATATATATATATATATATATATATATATATATATATATATATATATATATATATATATATATATATATATATATGTACACACACACACACACTCATGAAGAGAAGTGGACAACGTTTCGCTCTGTTTAGAGATTTATCAAGGCGTGATTTGATACAGCACAACACGGAACGAAACGTTGTCTTAATGAATAACTTGTTTTGCAACATTTCTTTACTTCACTATTGGTGGCGAGACAACACGTGGGGTCAATAACCACAGCTTGAGCAACGAGGCGGTGAGTGCACCACCCGGGCACATGACGCAGCCCGGGCTGTCCATTTGAGTGCTAGCAGGCACCCTGGAGACGAGAGGGGGGGGGAGGGGCTCCTCACAAACCGGCCTTTAAATACAGCTCTAATTGGCTAATTAAACGTCCCGACACGAGAGCTAGCTGGTTATTGTATTCGAAGCGTTGAATGTGATTGGCCGGCCTCTTGAAACACGGTTGACAAGCATTGGCCATTAAATCTGAAAGGAAGAGTCGAATTGGCTACTATAGTGATTCAGTCCAGTGCTCTAATTGGTCTATTTTTGCCCCCTCCCCCACCCCCACCTTCCCCCTTCCCTCCTTCCGTTGATTGGACGGATAGATATAGCATGAGCAGCTGTGTTGGGCTTTTTAATTAATAACATTACACCATCCCCCTAGTCCCCTCCCTCCCTCTCTCCCCCTCCCTCCCTCTCTCCCCCTCCCCCAGCAATTGTTATAATAGGCTGTTGTAATTTAGTGAGTATAAAAATGAATGAGATCACCAGTAATCGTAGCTGTGAAGCTGAATGGTCGTACCTGTGAGGTTAGGTGATCGTACCTGCGAGATTATGCAGTCGTATCTGCGAGGTTAGATGTTCATACCTGCGAGGTTAGGTGGTCGTACTTGCTAAGTTAAATGGTCGTACCTGCGAGGTTAGGTGGTCGTACCTGCGAGGTTGGGTGGTCGTACCTGCGAGATTAGGTGTTCGTCACTGGGAATCTGCATGTTCGTACCTTGAAGCTTGTATGAGGAAGAGGGATGGGGAGGCTGAGAGAAATAGAGAGAAGATAGTATGGAGCCAGATAAACGAGAACAGCATTATAAAAACATACAAATTAAAAGAAATGAGAGGAAGGAAAAGAGAGGGAGGGAAGGAGGAAGAGAGGGCTGAGAAAGCAGGAGGACCTGCGGATGAAATTACCAGCTCCTCTCCATTAACACTCAGTAAAGGCAGCAAAGTTCTGACAACAAGATTCCCACAGCAAGTACACAGAACTATGCTATAACTCCTGTCAGGGAAAGAGAGAGAGAGAGAGAGAGAGAGAGAGAGAGAGAGAGAGAGAGAGAGAGAGAGAGAGAGAGAGAGAGAGAGAGAGAGAGAGAGAGAGAGAGAGAGAGACAGACAGACAGACAGAGAAACAGAAAGTTCTGTAAAAGTGTGTATGTGTGTATGTACATATGTGTTTACCTACAGATAATTACCTATTAAAGTTCTCTGGTAAAGTACACAGACTCATTTTCATGAGGTGAAACTGGCTTTTTCATGTTTATATTTGAAATCCTCGGCAGAATCCTCTTTAACTGTTTCATTGAGCAGTTCCATGATATGTTCTATGACATGTTCCATGACATGTTTTATGACATGTTCTATGACATGCTCCATGACATGTTTTATGACATGTTCCATGACATGTTCCATGACATGTTTTATGACATGTTCCATGACATGTTCCATGACATGTTCCATGACATGTTCCATGACATGTTCCATGACATGTTCCATGACATGTTCCATGACATGTTTTATGACATGTTCCATGACATGTTCCATGACATGTTCCATAACATGTTTTATGACATGTTCCATGACATGTTTTATGACATGTTCCATGACATGTTCCATGACATGTTCCATAACATGTTCTATAACATGTTCCATGACATGTTCCATGACATGTTCCACATCATGTTCCATAACTACCACGTTGTTTACTGAGCCATGTCCTCTTCTTCAAGCAAAACTTCTGGTAAACAGTACTTGTGTTCCATGACATGTTTTATGACAGTACTTATGTTCCATGACATGTTTTATGACATGTTCCATGACATGTTCCATGACATGTTCCATAACATGTTTTATGACATGTTCCATGACATGTTTTATGACATGTTCCATGACATGTTCCATGACATGTTCCATGACATGTTTTATGACATGTTCCATGACATGTTCCATGACATGTTCCATAACGTGTTTTATGACATGTTCCATAACATGTTTTATGACATGTTCCATGACATGTTCCATGACATGTTCCATAACATGTTCTATAACATGTTCCATGACATGTTCCATGACATGTTCCACATCATGTTCCATAACTACCACGTTGTTTACTGAGCCATGTCCTCTTCTTCAAGCAAAACTTCTGGTAAACAGTACTTGTGTATCTTCCCCAGCAATGCTGCACTCGCATCCTTCCCCTCGATCTTCATTCTTCCACTGACACAAGATTGCCATTATTCTCCACATCAGGAGTCGCACCCACACAATCCCTAATTAACGGAGTCATTCCCACAAACACCGCATAAATCCCCGCGATATATACACTAAAATTCCCCCAAGATACCTATAAAATAAAATACAATCCCTCCTCCTCTCCCCCCCCCCAAAAAAAAAAAAACGAAAATCCTTCATTTCCCAAAGAACAAAATCTCCTAACAAAAGCTTGTCTTCTCGTGTCAGTAATCAGAGATTATGACTAATTATTGTTGCCCAAACTCATATACTCTATTAGGAATGTTTCCCCGCTATTGTTGCCCATAATTCCCTCTGATGAAGCGGATAATTACATAAAGGTAATGATGGCTGTTAATTGTCTCGAAGGGAAAAAAGATTTGTTTAACTTCCTCAGGTTAAGAGAATAAAACTAAGGTACTTAATGATGATGGTGGTGATGATGATGACGAAGATGATCTTTGTGATGAAAATGACGATGGTAATAATGGTCATTATAGGGATGGTGATAATTATTGTGATAATAGTTGTGATAGAGGTGGCAGTCTTGGTGATGATGATGTTATGTGCTGGAAATGATGATTGTGACGATAATGATGATGATGATGATATCATCATCATGCTATTAATGATGAAGGTTATCATCATCCAGAAAAATGATGAACTCTCACCCTTACATCCCTTAATTACATAAATTTTCTCTAATTTCTCTCTCTCTCTCTCTCTCTCTCTCTCTCTCTCTCTCTCTCTCTCTCTCTCTCTCTCTTTATACAAGGATTTTACAAGGTTAGGATAAAGATTCCTAACTTTATTTACAAGCTATCAGTTATTACCTACAGCAGCTCATTTTAAAGCCTTTTTATTGTTATGAGACATACAAATTGGGAATAGGATGAAGTTTTAGCCATCTGTGCTCCAGCGATTTCATTTGATCAATTGACTGTATTTCGTTGATGTCGTTATGTTGTACGAACATGATCCAGACTCGAGTCATTCTAGGAATAAATGGCGTCAGATGAAGTGATGATCTTGAGACGGATACAGTCAGAGTGTAGTTGCTGTTTCCTGCCCGTCTTGTTGTGTAGAAGCTCATTTCTCACTGTCCACGTATTGGAGTCAAGTGTGGTACTTGATAACATTGACCTTGCACATATCAGTAAGGCCACCCACATCCCTTCGGTGTTAAAAGGCTCTGCTCTTTGCTCTCTCTCTCTCTCTCTCTCTCTCTCTCTCTCTCTCTCTCTCTCTCTCTCTCTCTCTCTCTCTCTCTCTCTCTCTCTCTCTCTCTCTCTCTCTCTTCTATTTTAGTATCTTTTCTTCTCGCTTTTATCCCCCATCTTCTTTTCTACCTCTTTTCCTTACCTCTTGTCTCTCTCCCTTTCTCTCTCGCACACATCCCGGCCATTAATCGCCCAACATTTTCGCGTCGATGTAATAGCAATATGATGAACTTGAGGCAAACTACCACTAAACTTGCTCTTTAAAAACTACCAGAGACTTTGAGTTTAAAAGCTCAGCCAAACTTTGGAGGGAGGGAAGGAGGGAGTTAGGGGGAGGAAGGAATGAGGGGGGAGGTTGGGAGGGTGGGATAGAGCGGGAGGGAGGTAAGGGGACGGTGAAGGAGAGGAAGATTAAAACGAGGATGAGTGGTAAGTGGAGGGAGTGGGATGAAGGAAGGATTAAGGAACGGTAGGGGAAAAAGTTAGGAGGTGAGAAGAGGAAGATGGAAAAGGACAGGAATACAGCGATAGGAAAATGGAAGATGAAGAGGAGAACTGACGGAGGTAATAATATAAGGAAAGAATAATATAAGGAAAGATAACAGGGAAGGGAAGTAGTATAGATGGTTGTTTGGTTAATGGGGTTTCAAGCTTATCAACTACGTCAGAGCCATTAAGGCTGTACGTAAGTGTTTCACTACTAGACAGGTATACCTTAATTCCTAAACTAGGGATTAAAGTAAACTTTTGGAATATACTCGCGAAGAGGAAACACACCTCGCAGTGCACATATCCTGTGAAAGAGAAGATGAAGGAAATGCTGGAGAAGAGGGGCATTAGCAGATGAAAAACCGGAACAGGGGACGAGATGAAAAAGGGTGAAAAAAGAGGGTTGGATTACAGACCTTGAAGGCCCTTATTATTCTTATAATCAAAGGCCTTTCATTATTGTTCTTATAGATAAATGTTTACACTCTTGACGACACACAGGACCCACCATGGCCGGGCTAAATTCTCTCAGCCTATAATATAATTATAGAGATTTATATTATATGACTTCTTTACTTTGATTCTATGACTGGGAAATTTGGTGACCAGTTTCCTAAAGGTTAACATTGCTTTTAGAAGGTATCTTCCCATTTTTTGTATATTAATAATAATAATTATTAGTAGCAGTATTAGTATTAGTAGTAGTAGCAGTCTTAGTAGTAGCACTATTACGAACGGCTCATGCAGCATCTGAGGAACGAGAGGTAATCAGATTTCATCTGTAGAAGATTGATGATAACTCCATTTCCATCAATCAACAATCCTTCCAGAGTAACAAGACTGTCCTCTCTCAGCCCCTCCCTCAAGCTGTGAAGAAGAGCGTAATTAAGCTGAAAAGAAGAACTCTCTTCTTTTCAAAGCTTTACCGTATAAATAAAGATCTTTGAGAAACAATGTTGTAGAAACGACTTATCTCACACAATGCAGTAAATTCTCATTTAATGCTGGAAAACTTAAATACTAGAATACTGGAATATTATAATGCTGAAATACTGTAATACTGGAATATACGAATACCCTTATTTTCCACACTGAATAAGAACACTTCCTGACATTTAGAGACAAATAGTATATATATTCTGATGAGTATATCTTTATAATGTTTTTTTTAATGCAGTTGAAAACATGCATCCAACATTGAACCCCACGTACTAGAGTTGAATCCCACGTACTAGAGTTGAACCTCACGTACTAGAGTTGAACCCCACGTACTAGAGTTGAGCCTCACGTACTATATTTGAGCCTCACGTACTAGAGTTGAACCTCACGTATTACAACTACTACCTAGTCTAAGATATAGTTACACAATTACCCTAGGCTAGGAATGTAAGTATAAGTAGCTTATTATCGGCAAGGTCGTTCTCTATATGTCCATAAACTTGACACAGTTCTGTGTCACGCCCAGTTGGAAGGCCTGTGGAGCAGACACTAACCGAATTTCAACCTGTCAAGCCTTGTTGTCGCGTAAGGAACGTATGGTTAACCGGGTATTAGTCCACGACTCAAGCTACGGGTGCGGGTATCAGCCACTCATTACTGGCATTCGGGTGAAATCTAGATGGCTTCGTGACCATGAAAAGATCCAGCAGACCTCACAAGGTAAGTCTACATTCTTCCATACTTAAGATTTGTGCAAATCTGCATTTCAAGTGTAAAATTGCCCGCTTATATCGTGCGTCTACACAGCAGAGCAGAGCCTTCTAGACAGCACACCCAGCACAACCAACGTACCTGGTAAGTAACAGACATGTCGGTAGAGCTAGTTCCATATAATATCTTGAAATGGGATGGCTGGTGCCTAGTGTGGATTTGATTGCTGTACTGATTAATTTATTGTTAGTCAAGGTAGAGACTCCCTTTTTACGACACTGCCATATTCCATCCCATTCTTGTCATCTTTCATATGCTTTATCCTCCTTCCCATTCTTGTCACTCCTCATATACTCTATCCTTCCCTTTCTTACCATTCCTTTCATGCCTGATAAAAGAAAAGAAAACATGATATTCCATCCTTCATTTAAGTCATATTCCTGTATTATTCCTGTTCCGTGATGAATAATAACTGAATCAGGCAAGCATGTTTGCAATTTACAAATATATATATATATATATATATATATATATATATATATATATATATATATATATATATATATATATATATATATATATAATATATATATATATATATATATATATATATATATATATATATATATATATATATATATATATATATATATATATATATATATATATATATATATATTTAATAAAATGAATCTAGGGAGGTACCACTTCTAGAACTATTCCAGGGACCCTCATCTTCAGAGAAAAGAATAAACTTGCTTCGGGGAAAACTCAAGGTTCTCCCTGAAGCTGTTTGAGAATTTTCTCCTACCACCCCTATATTTAATTAATATATATTTTTTTTTTTTTTTTTTTTTTTTTTTTTCAACAAGTCGGCCGTCTCCCACCGAGGCAGGGTGACCCAAAAAAGAAAGAAAATCCCCAAAAAGAAAATACTTTCATCATCATTCAACACTTTCACCACACTCGCACATTATCACTGTTTTTGCAGAGGTGCTCAGAATACAACAGTCTAGAAGCATAAACATATAAAGATACACAACATATCCCTCCAAACTGCCAATATCCCAAACCCCTCCTTTAAAGTGCAGGCATTGTACTTCCCATTTCCAGGACTCAAGTCCGACTATATGAAAATAACCGGTTTCCCTGAATCCCTTCACTAAATATTACCCTGCTCACACTCCAACAGATCGTCAGGTCCCAAGTACCATTCGTCTCCATTCACTCCTATCTAACACGCTCACGCACGCTTGCTGGAAGTCCAAGCCCCTTACCCACAAAACCTCCTTTACCCCCTCTCTCCAACCCTTTCGAGGACGACCCCTACCCCGCCTTCCTTCCCCTATAGATTTATATGCTTTCCATGTCATTCTACTGTGATCCATTCTCTCTAAATGACCAAACCACCTCAACAACCCCTCTTCTGCCCTCTGACTAATACTTTTATTAACTCCACACCTTCTCCTAATTTCCACACTCCGAATTTTCTGCATAATATTTACACCACACATTGCCCTTAAACAGGACATCTCCGCTGCCTCCAACCGTCTCCTCGCTGCTGCATTTACCACCCAAGCTTCACACCCATATAAGAGTGTTGGTACTACTATACTTTCATACATTCCCTTCTTTGCCTCCATAGATAACGTTTTTTGACTCCACATATACCTCAACGCACCACTCACCTTTTTTCCCTCATCAATTCTATGATTAACCTCATCCTTCATAAATCCATCCGCCGACACGTCAACTCCCAAGTATCTGAAAACATTCACTTCTTCCATACTCCTCCTCCCCAATTTGATATCCAATTTTTCTTTATCTAAATCATTTGACACCCTCATCACCTTACTCTTTTCTATGTTCACTTTCAACTTTCTACCTTTACACACATTCCCAAACTCATCCACTAACCTTTGCAATTTTTCTTTAGAATCTCCCATAAGCACAGTATCATCAGCAAAAAGTAACTGTGTCAATTCCCATTTTGAATTTGATTCCCCATAATTTAATCCCACCCCTCTCCCAAACACCCTAGCATTTACTTCCTTTACAACCCCAACTATAAATATATTAAACAACCATGGTGACATTACACATCCCTGTCTAAGACCTACTTTTACCGGGAAGTAGTCTCCCTCTCTTCTACACACCCTAACCTGAGCCTCACTATCCTCATAAAAACTCTTTACAGCATTTAATAACTTACCACCTATTCCATATACTTGCAACATCTGCCACATTGCTCCTCTATCCACTCTATCATATGCCTTTTCTAAATCCATAAATGCAATAAAAACTTCCCTATCTTTATCTAAATACTGTTCACATATATGCTTCAATGTAAACACCTGATCTACACATCCCCTACCCACTCTAAAACCTCCTTGCTCATCCGCAATCCTACATTCTGTCTTACCTCTAATTCTTTCAATTATAACCCTACCGTACACTTTTCCTGGTATACTCAGTAAGCTTATTCCTCTATAATTTTTACAGTCTCTTTTGTCCCCTTTCCCTTTATATAAAGGGACTATACATGCTCTCTGCCAATCCCTAGGTACCTTCCCCTCTTTCATACATTTATTAAACAAAAGTACCAACCACTCCAACACTATATCCCCCCCTGCTTTTAACATTTCTGTCATGATCCCATCAGTTCCAGCTGCTTTACCCCCTTTCATTTTACGTAATGCCTCACGTACCTCCCCCACACTTACATTCTGCTCTTCTTCACTCCTAAAAGATGGTATACCTCCCTGACCAGTGCATGAAATTACTGCCTCTGTTTCTTCCTTAACATTTAAAAGTTCCTCAAAATATTCTCGCCATCTACCCAATACCTCCATCTCCCCATCTACTAACTCCCCTACTCTGTTTTTAACTGACAAATCCATATTTTCCCTAGGCTTTCTTAACTTGTTTAACTCACTCCAAAATTTTTTCTTATTTTCATTAAAATTTCTTGACAGTGCCTCTCCCACTCTATCATCTGCTCTCCTTTTGCACTCTCTCACCACTCTCTTTACCTTTCTTTTACTCTCCATATACTCTGCTCTTCTTATAACACTTCTGCTTTGTAAAAACCTCTCATAAGCTACCTTTTTCTCTTTTATCACACCCTTTACTTCATCATTCCACCAATCACTCCTCTTTCCTCCTGCCCCCACCCTCCTATAACCACAAACTTCTGCCCCACATTCTAATACTGCATTTTTAAAACTATTCCAACCCTCTTCAACCCCCCCACTACTCATCTTTGCACTAGCCCACCTTTCTGCCAATAGTCGCTTATATCTCACCCGAACTTCCTCCTCCCTTAGTTTATACACTTTCACTTCCCTCTTACTTGTTGTTGCCACCTTCCTCTTTTCCCATCTACCTCTTACTCTAACTGTAGCTACAACTAAATAATGATCCGATATATCAGTTGCCCCTCTATAAACATGTACATCCTGGAGCCTACCCATCAACCTTTTATCCACCAATACATAATCTAATAAACTACTTTCATTACGTGCTACATCATACCTTGTATATTTATTTATCCTCTTTTTCATAAAATATGTATTACTTATTACCAAATTTCTTTCTACACATAGCTCAATTAAAGGCTCCCCATTTACATTTACCCCTGGCACCCCAAATTTACCTACTACTCCCTCCATAACATTTTTACCCACTTTAGCATTAAAATCCCCAACCACCATTACTCTCACACTTGATTCAAAACTCCCCACGCATTCACTCAACATTTCCCAAAATCTCTCTCTCTCCTCTACACTTCTCTCTTCTCCAGGTGCATACACGCTTATTATAACCCACTTTTCACATCCAATCTTTATTTTACTCCACATAATCCTTGAATTAATACATTTATAGTCCCTCTTTTCCTGCCATAGCTTATCCTTCAACATTATTGCTACTCCTTCTTTAGCTCTAACTCTATTTGAAACCCCTGACCTAATCCCATTTATTCCTCTCCACTGAAACTCTCCCACCCCCTTCAGCTTTGTTTCACTTAAAGCCAGGACATCCAGCTTCTTCTCATTCATAACATCCACAATCATCTCTTTCTTATCATCTGCACAACATCCACGCACATTCAGACTTCCCACTTTGACAATTTTCTTCTTCTTATTCTTTTTAGTAATCTTTACAGGAAAAGGGGTTACTAGCCCATTGTTCCCGGCATTTTAGTTGACTTTTACAACACGCATGGCTTACGGAGGAAAGATTCTTATTCCACTTCCCCATGGATATAAAAGGAAAATTAATAAGACCAAGAACTATTAAGATAAAATCAAAGAAAACTCAGATGAGTGTGTATAAATAAATGTGTACATGTATGTGTAGTGTGACCTAAGTGTAAGTAGAAGTAGCAAGACATGCCTGTAATCTTGCATATTTATGAGACAGACAAAAGACATCAGCAATCCTACCATCATGTAAAACAATCACAGGCTTCGTTTTACACTCACTTGGCAGGACGGTAGTACCTCCCTGGGTGGTTGCTGTCTACCAACCTACTACCTATATATATATATATATACCTATATATATATATACCTATATATATATATATATTATATATATATATATATATATATATATATATATATATATATATATATATATATATATATATATATATATATATATATATATATATATATATATATATATATATATATATATATATATATATATATATATATATATATATAATATAGGAAGGTACCACCTCTGGAACTGAGTTCAGGACCCTTATCCTCGGAGAAAAGAATAAACTTGCTTAAGGGAAAACACGAAGTTCTCCCTGAAGCTTTTAGAATATTGTTTTCTCCTACCACCCCCAATATTTTATATTCTGTGGATACTTTATTTAAAGACAAAATACATTGACAAAAATACAATAGGGAATAGAGCAACATAGATAACAACTCAAAGCTACATCTCGAATACTTCGTCCAGCTCCCCGGCGGTGGGCCGCGTCCCCAGAATGCTGCAGGCATTTCCCCTCTATCGCAACATTGAGTTTGAAAGAGGAAGCTGGTTGCCCTGTGATCCTTGGTTTCTATGATGAGTTTTTCACCCAGCTGTTTAAGGAACTTCAGAGCACGCTTGCCTCATGCTCCAAGGGTCTCCAACCCTATTGGGATGATGTTATAACTCCACCCCCTTCAGCTACGGAGTATGGCAAGTAGGTGTCTGTCAATGTGGCGGCTCAGCTGTAGTTCCAGGCAATCTTCTTACCATCCTTCCAGGGTAGAATAGTGGCTCCATCAGGACGCTTTTGACTTCCGTCAAACCTCCGCACTTGGGGTTCCCGTTGGGCTGGGCAACGGGCTGTGGCGAGGCTTCTCTTTATGATGTCGTTGACTTCCTCATGTCTAGCATACTTCCTTTCAAATGTGAAACACACGAGACAGTGAAGTCCGAATTGGTCAGCCGTCGCCCTGACACAAATACACCTATGTTCGGTGAGTATGGGGGCGGCTAGGCGAATAGCAAAACCAATCCGAATGGCCTATGAGTCGAGTCGAGTACCCAGGGGAAATCGAAAACAGCTGGAAGGAAATCTCCTGACCATATATATTTATATGTCTTGCCGAATAGGCAGAACTTGCGATCTTGGCTTAAATACCAACGCTCATCTTGCCATATAGGACAAGCGAAAATTTGTGTATACAATAATTTCGCCAAAAATCATTCTGAACCCAACGAAAAAAAATATATTTCTCTGTGTTTGTTTAGTATTAAATTATTGTAAACAAATCTAAAATATATTTAGTTGGGTTAGGCTAAAATCAATTGTTCTTGTTATAATAAGGTTAGGTAAGTTTTCTAAGATTCTTTTGGAGCAAAATTATAAATTTTTACATTAACATTAATGAAAAAAAATATATCTTTAAACGTATAAGAGAAAATTTTAGAAAGGACTTAATTTTAAATGAGTTCTTGCTAATTGGCCAGTTTTACATATTCGGCACGACATAAATATATATATGTATATATATATAATATATATATATATATATATATATATATGTATATATGTATATATGTATATATATATATATATATATATATATATATATATATATATATATATATATATATATATATATATATATATGTGTGTGTGTGTGTGTGTGTGCAATACAACCACTGTGAAAGAATAGAGAAGTTTCAAGCGCTTTCGTGGCTACTCACATTATCAAGGAACAATGAAAGTAAAGCATCAAAGGAAGGTATATAAAGGTATAGCCCACACCTCACTATCAGATCCCACAACAACGAAACACCTGACGCGAGACAGCAGGCCCGCCGGCCGAACTAGACAGGTCCTTCATACAACCCACCAACAAACTATTCTACCCAAGAAATAAGAAATTTAAAAAATTATTATTTGTCCAATGTATCATTAAATTCTTTCCAAATTCTATTAATTATAAATGGATCTAATTTGACCGTAATAAACTTTACCGCAAATTTTACAAGGAATCTTATAGACACATCCATCAGCATTTTGGGGGGAATTCTTTATCAAAAGTTTTTTTACTGTATAAAGATTTTTGAAAAAAAAACTTTTGATAAAGAATTCCCCCCAAAATGCTGATGGATGTGTCTATAAGATTCCTTGTAAAATTTGCGATAAAGTTTATTACGGTCAAACTGGTAAAAATCTCGAACTAAGATTAAAGCAACATAAATATAGCATTAGAACTGGACAAGATTCCAATGCACTATTTATTCATGTAAGAGATTTTAACCATCCAATTGATTTTCAAAAAGTTGAGAAAGTAGTATCAAGCAACTCCATGGTCGACAGGAATATAATTGAATCTTGTTTCATAAAAAGCAGTTTTGACAATAATGTGAATATTTCCTTTGGTTTATATAAATTAGATCCATTTATAATTAATAGAATTTGGGAAGAATTTAATAATACATTGGACAAATAATATTTTTTTAAATTTCTTATTTCTTGGGTAGAATAGTTTGTTGGTGGGTTGCATGAAGGACCTGTCTAGTTCGGCCGGTGGGCCTGCTGTCTCGCGTCAGGTGTTTCGTTGTTGTGGGATCTGATAGTGAGGTGTGGGCTACCCCTTTATATACCTTCCTTTGATGCTTTACTTTCATTGTTCCTTGATAATGTGAGTAGCCACGAAAGCGCTTGGAACTTCTCTATTCTTTCACAGTGGTTGTTTTGCGTATATATATATATATATATATATATATATATATATATATATATATATATATATATATATATATATATATATATATATGCAGGATAGGATATATGTGCAGGATCACATATGCCCCCAGCAGAGAGCAGCCCACAGCCTCCACAGGCAGATGACAATTCCAATGGCAACCTCCTCACTTGTGATAACCTTCTGTTGGCATTCAAATCCACTGCTAACAGTACCCTATCCCACATCCCTAAAGCGGCTCGCCCATATGCAGCAGGGAAGTTCACAAACCTCAAGCAGGTGAATGGAGGTTCCACCAACTTAGAAGCCCGAGGCACCATCCAAGCATGGCGCAACCTGCTCCTGTTCGGCATTGTCTGTCTTGCAGTTCCTGAGAGACGAGGCAAACTGCTAACCACGTCAGTTATCAAGGCAGTGCGCAACTACCCAAGAACGGATAATTGTGTCCCTCTGCCCCATCATCGCAGGAATCACAAAGGTAGACCCAAGAAAAGTCCCACTGAAAACGAGAAAATCTGCGCACAGGTTAGCAAAAAAATTGAAGAAGGTAACACAGTGGGAGCAATCCGAATAATTACAAGTGACGACACTGTAGCCCCCAAAGATGAGACCACAGCCCAAGCACTAAGAGACAAGCATCCAACCAGGGACACCATAGCCATCAACAACAACCCTGAGGAAGACCCCATCACTGAACAATTAATTTTGCCTGAATCGGAAGTCTATAAGGCGATTGTGTCATTTCTTGCAGGATCTGCAGGAGGTTACACTGGAATTCGACCTCAGCACCTCAAGGAGATGGTAAATCCAGTACTCGGTGCATCTGCATCACTTCTTCTCACCGAGTTGACAACTTTCGTCAACAACTGCCTGGCTGGGCGAATCCCAGAAGAAATTAAACCTTTCTTTTTTGGAGCCTCACTGTGTGCCTTGAAGAAGAAGGATGGGGGAATCAGACCCATTGCGGTTGGAAACACTCTTCGCCGTCTCGTTGCCAAAGCAGCAGTAAGAAACATTCGCCTAGAAGCTGCCAGTTTACTCCAGCCACACCAACTGGGCTTTGGGGTCCCTCAAGGCAGTGAAGCTGCAGCTCATGCGGCAAGGGCCTACATCAGGGACCTACCAGAAGACAAGGCCGTAGTCAAACTTGACTTTAGAAATGCCTTTAATATGGTAAAGAGAGATGCTGTCTTGCCAGCTGTTCGGGATCGCTTCCCCAGTCTTTTTCCCTTCATTTCAGCCGGCTACAGCAAACCCTCAATTCTTTTGTTTGGAGAACATGAAATTCTCTCATCAGAAGGTGTTCAGCAGGGTGACCCACTAGCTCCACTTCTCTTCTGCTTGGCAGTAAGAGAACTAACTTCCAGCCTAAGCAGCGAGCTCAATATCTGGTACCTGGATGATGGCACTCTGGCAGGTACTGAAGAGTCCCTGGTAGGGGACCTACAACTGGTGAAAACACAGGGAGAAGACTTGGGACTCATCCTCAATCCCTCCAAGTGTGAAATCATCACAGCAAACCAGGAAATAATCAATGCTGTGCGAAGAATCCTCCCAGAAGTCTCTACTACCACTCCGTCCAACAGTACCCTCTTGGGAGCACCGCTGGGTCACCAGGCCATCGACACAGTCCTCAAGGACAAATTGAATGACCTGATGAGAATGGAGGAGAGAATAAGCAATCTTGATGCCCATGATGCTCTGTATCTCCTCACAAGGTGCCTTACTATTCCAAGACTCACTTACTTCCTCAGGTGTGCACCCTCTTTTGACAACCCAACACTCGACGAATATGACGCACACCTGAGGTCAACCCTTAAGAAGACACTGAACCTGTCACTAGAGGATCAGCAATGGGATCAGGCAACCCTCCCAGTACGACTGGGAGGTATAGGGGAGCGCAAAGCAACGCATGTTGCTTTACCTGCTTTTCTGTCTTCATGTTTGGCTTCCAGTGCTTTAGTCAAGAAGATTGTTCCCGAACGCTTGAGAGACATGGTAGGAGCTCAAGACCCCAGGTTTACTGAAGCAGCGATTCGGTGGGACACCCTTACAGATTCCTCCAGTAGACCAGCTCCTCCCAAAGAACACAAACAGTCCCACTGGGACAAACCGATCATGGAAAAAATCACCAACACAATGCTCTCCAACGCCTCAGGAAAGGACAAAGCTCGTCTCCTGGCAGTGAAGGCACCACACTCAGGAGATTTCCTGTTTGCTGTTCCCAATTCCTCCTTGGGCACTCGACTAGACCCACAGGCCATTCGGATTGATGTTGCTCTTCGCCTAGCCGCCCCCATCCTCACCGAACATAGGTGTATTTGCGGCAGGGCGACAGCTGATCAATTTGGACTTCATGGTCTCGTGTGTCACACAGCAGAAGGAAAGTATGCCAGGCATGAGGAGGTCAATGATATCATAAAGAGAAGCCTCGCCACAGCCCGTTGCCCAGCTCAACGGGAACCCCAAGTGCAGAGGTCTGACGGAAGTCTAAAGCGTCCTGATGGAGCCACTATGCTACCTTGGAAGGATGGAAAGCAGATTGCCTGGGACTACACATGTGCCGCCACATTGGCAGACACCTACTTGCCATACTCCGTAGTGGAAGGGGGTGGAGCTGCCAGCCACAGGGAGACTCAGAAGATCCGCAAATATGAAGACCTTCCCCCTTGCTATAACTTCATCCCAATAGGGTCAGAGACCCTTGGAGCATGGGGCAAGTGTGCTCTAAAGTTCCTAATAGAGCTGGGTGAAAAGCTCATCATAGAAACAAAGGACCACAGGGCGACCAGCTTCCTCTTCCAGAGACTCAGTGTTGCGATCCAGAGAGGAAATGCCTGCAGCATTCTGGGCACGCGGCCCACCGCCAGGGAGCTGGACGAAATATTCGAGATGTAGCTCTGAGTTACCTATGTTGTTTTCCTTTGTATCGTAGTTTTGCGAATGTTCTGTCACTGTATTTTGTCTTTAAATAAAATATATATATATATATAATATAGGGGGTGGTAGGAGAAAATTCTCAAACAGCTTCAGGGAGAATATTGAGTTTTCCCTGAAGCAAGTTTATTCTTTTCTCTGAGGATGAGGGTCCCTATAATAGTTCTAGAGGTGGTACCTCCCTATATTTATATATATATATATATATATATATATATATATATATATATATATATATATATATATATATATATATATATATATAATTTCATGCACTGGCCAGGGAGGTATACCATCTTTTAGGAGTGAAGAAGAGCAGAATGTAAGTGTGGTGGAGGTACGTGAGGCATTACGTAGAATGAAAGGGGGTAAAGCAGCTGGAACTGATGGGATCATGACAGAAATGTTAAAAGCAGGGGGGGATATAGTGTTGGAGTGGTTGGAACTTTTGTTTAATAAATGTATGAAAGAGGGGAAGGTACCTAGGGATTGGCGGAGAGCATGTATAGTCCCTTTATATAAAGGGAAAGGGGACAAAAGAGACTGTAAAAATTATAGAGGAATAAGTTTACTGAGTATACCAGGAAAAGTATACGGTAGAGTTATAATTGAAAGAATTAGAGGTAAGACAGAATGTAGAATTGCGGATGAGCAAGGAGGTTTCAGAGTGGGTAGGGGATGTGTAGATCAAGTGTTTACATTGAAGCATATATGTGAACAGTATTTACATAAAGGTAGGGAAGTTTTTATTGCATTTATGGATTTAGAAAAGGCATATGATAGAGTGGATAGAGGAGCAATGTGGCAGATGTTGCAAGTTTATGGAATAGGTGGTAAGTTACTAAATGCTGTAAAGAGCTTTTATGAGGATAGTGAGGCTCAGGTTAGGGTGTGTAGAAGAGAGGGAGAATACTTCCCAGTAAAAGTAGGTCTTAGACAGGGATGTGTAATGTCACCATGGTTGTTTAATATATTTATAGTTGGGGTTATAAAAGAAGTAAATGCTAGGGTGTTCGGGAGAGGGGTGGGATTAAATTATGGGGAATCAAATTCAAAATGGGAATTGACACAGTTACTTTTTGCTGATGATACTGTGCTTATGGGAGATTCTAAAGAAAAATTGCAAAGGTTAGTGGATGAGTTTGAGAATGTGAGTAAAGGTAGAAAGTTGAAAGTGAACATAGAAAAGAGTAAGGTGATGAGGGTATCAAATGATTTAGATAAAGAAAAATTGGATATCAAATTGGGGAGGAGGAGTATGGAAGAAGTGAATGTTTTCAGATACTTGGGAGTTGACGTGTCGGCAGATGGATTTATGAAGGATGAGGTTAATCATAGAATTGATGAGGGAAAAAAGGTGAGTGGTGCGTTGAGGTATATGTGGAGTCAAAAAACGTTATCTATGGAGGCAAAGAAGGGAATGTATGAAAGTATAGTAGTACCAACACTCTTATATGGATGTGAAGCTTGGGTGGTAAATGCAGCAGCGAGGAGACGGTTGGAGGCAGTGGAGATGTCCTGTCTAAGGGCAATGTGTGGTGTAAATATTATGCAGAAAATTCGGAGTGTGGAAATTAGGAGGTGTGGAGTTAATAAAAGCATTAGTCAGAAGGCAGAAGAGGGGTTGTTGAGGTGGTTTGGTCATTTAGAGAGAATGGATCAAAGTAGAATGACATGGAAAGCATATAAATCTATAGGGGAAGGAAAGAGGGGTAGGGGTCGTCCTCGAAAGGGTTGGAAAGAGGGGGTAAAGGAGGTTTTGTGGGCGAGGGGCTTGGACTTCCAGCAAGCGTGCTTGAGCGTGTTAGATAAGAGTGAATGGAGACGAATGATACTTGGGACCTGACGATCTGTTGGAGTGTGAGCAGGGTAATATTTAGTGAAGGGATTCAGGGAAACCGGTTATTTTCTTATAGTCGGACTTGAGTCCTGGAAATGGGAAGTACAATGCCTGCACTTTAAAGGAGGGGTTTGGGATATTGGCAGTTTGGAAAGATATATTGTGAATTTTTATACGTATATACTTCTAAACTGTTGTATTCTGAGCACCTCTGCAAAAGCAGTGATAATGTGTGAGTGTGGTGAAAGTGTTGAATGATGATGAAAGTATTTTCTTTTTGGGGATTTTCTTTCTTTTTTGGGTCACCCTGCCTCGGTGGGAGACGACCAACTTGTTGAAAAAAAAAAAAAAAAAAAAAAATATATATATATATATATATATATATATATATATATATATATATATATATATATATATATATATATATATATATATATATATATATATATATGTATATTATATATATATATATATATATATATATATGTATATATATATATATATATATATATATATATATATATATATATATATATATATATATATATACATATATATATATATATATATATATATATATATATATATATATATATATATATATATATATATATATATATATTATTAAGCAATTATTAATTTTAAAAAAGTATCAAAGCCTAGAAGCTTCACCTGAAACATCGCCTGATAAAAAGATTTTTTTCTCTCTCTCTCTTTTTTAGTTTGTCGGTTGTTGGCCTTTAACTTTATTTCTGTTTGTATATATTTTCCTAATAAAAGTATGTATTAATAAATTATAACAAAGTTATTCAAGGAAAATAAATTAATAATGATAGCGCTTTTTCTTTACACTTTTTATCATCTTAGAATTTTGGGGGCCTAAAATTTTTCGTAGGCCTATTGCACTAAATCCCTTAAACACACTCCATCCCTCCCTCTATATCCCTCCATCTAACTCCATCTCTCCCTTTCACTCCATCCCTCCATCTAATTTTATCTCTCTCTCCATGCCTCTCTCTCTCTCCATACCTCTCTCTTTCTCCATACGTCTCTCTCTCTCTCTCCACACCTCTCTCTCTCTCTCTCTCTCCACACCTCTCTCTCTCTCTCTTTTCACACAAGGTTAGACAAGGTTAGGTTAAGGATCCCTAGCTTTATTGACCATCTATTTACAGGTTAAGGATTCCTAACTTTATTGGCAAGCTAAGAGCTGTTACCTACATCAGCTCATTTGAAAGCATTTTTATTGTTATGAAACATACAAGTAGGGAACAGGATGAAGTTGGAGCCATCTATGGGCCAGCATTTTCATTTGATCAACTGACTTTATCTCGCTGTACGAATGTGTTCCAGACTCGAGACATCCTGGGGATAAATGATCTCAGATGAAGTGATGTTCTGGAGAAGTGTACAGCCAGAGTGAAGTTGCTGCTTTCTGCTTGTGCTGTGGTATAGAAGCTTACTTCTCGCTGTCTTAGAAGTGTATCCAAGAGTGGTACTTTGACAATATTGGCCTTGTACATAGCAGTAAGGCCACCCACATGCCTCCTGTGTTGAAGGCTCTGCTGAAATGACAGATCTATCCAGGATGGGTCCAGGCGAGAGATGAGACTTCTTGCTCTGTTCTCTACTCTGTCAAGCAGTCGCAGATGAGCGGGGGAGGGCAAGCAAACCAAGAAAGTGGAGCATACTCAAGGTGTGAGCGTACTTGTGCCTCATACAGAATCTAGCAACCCCTACTGTCAAGCAGATGCGAGATACGGCGAAGTGCTGTAAGCTTCCTGGCTGCTTTGTTTGCAAGATTTGCAACGTGGTTCTTCATGGTCAGGTTGGAGTCAAATTTCACCCCAAGGATATCAACTTCTTCCCCAGGTACCAACACACTCCCATTCATCCTTACTACTGCATCCCCCCCCCTCTCTCTCTCTCCATCTCTCTCTCTCTCTCTCTCTGTACACCTCTCTCTCTCTCTCTGTACACCTCTCACTCTCTCTCCATAAATCTCTCACCTCACTCTCCATACTTCTTTCTCCAAACCTCTCTCTTTCTCTCTCTCTCTCTCTCTCTCTCTCTCTCTCTCTCTCTCTCTCTCTCTCTCCATTCCTTTCCTCTTTCTCATTCACTCATTTTTTCCCACTGTCTCCGTCTGTCTGTCTGTTTTTCTGTCTGTCTCTATTCCTCCTTGTCGCTCCATCCCTTTCTCACTCCACCCTGCCTTCTTGCTCTCTCCCTCACTCAATCGTCCCTATGGTTCCATCACTCCCTCTCTCTTCATCCATGCCTCTCGATTCTTTCCTCCCTCACTCCATTCTTCCCTCTCGCTTCTTCCCTTTCCTTCTTTCTTCTTTCCTTCCCCCTGTCTCCTCTCATTTCCACTATGCTCCCTCCTACCTTTCATCCTTCCCTCCCATCCTTCTTCCCTCCTGAGACAACAATGAGTAGAGCAGAGCTTAGCTCCACCCAGTTAAGCTTTGTTATCTTGATTGATAATTGGAAGACCAGTGTTTCAGTCCTCTTGTAAGGGCATCGCCAGCCAGAGAAGCGATAAGTATCAGACAGAGTGAAGCGACGCTCTGTAATCCTGACTGAGGCGAGGATGGCGATAAATGTAATAATAATAATAATAATAACAATAATAAAATAATTATTATTATAATAATACTAATAAAATAATTATTATTATTATAATAAAATAATAATAATAATGTAATAATAATAATAATAATAATAATAATAATAATAATAATAATAATAATAATAATAATAATAATAATAATAATAATAATAATAATAATAATAATAATGAAAAGCTAATTTTTTTCCATAAAAACGAGCTGACTATATAGTGCATGCGTGAATGTTTACTCTCTCTCCGTCTCTGTCTCTGTCTCTCTCCCTTTTTCTCTCTCTCCCTTTTTCTCTCTCTCCCTCTCTCTTTCCCACCTTTTCATTACATGATCCAGCACACAGCAGTAGGAAATGTGTCTGGACGAAGACAATGATATACCATCATTCTTATTTCCTTCCTTCATTTTCCCGCTCCTCACCGTTCTTCTTCTGTTCCCAGACAGTCATGCCATATTTCTCCGTGAGCCGTTATATATATATATATATATATATATATATATATATATATATATATATATATATATATATATATATATATATATATATCAATAGGATCACAGTAAACTGGTGATATATCACAATATGCAAAATAGCCACAGTAAATAAATTGTGGAATTCCAGGCACTTTAGTGATCTCTCTTTATTAAGAAATTCTATAAATGATAGTACAACAAAAGACTTATAATGGTGGTATGTGACTTTGCATATAACACTACTCACTGAGCGTGAGACTGTAGTGAACATTTAGTTAAGTCACATGTCAAGTAAAATTTAAGAGTGACTTATCAGGCATAGTTTAAAATCCACACAAATTCTTTTCAATATAAATGAATCTAATTTATACAACCCTGAACTAATATTCATATTGCAATCAATGCTGTTTTATGACGCTTCACTCCATTGTATTTCACTCAACCACGGATCTGCGTGATATAACTTCAGCTTTTTCAAAATCAATTAGGTAGATAAAATCTCTCGCCTGAATAAACAGTTCTAATGCTATATTTATATTGTCATCTTAGTTCAGGATTTTTTCCAGTTTGACCATAATAAATTTTATTTAATTTTTTAAAGGGAATCTTACAGACACAGTTTTCAGCACTTTTGGGAAGAAATCTTACTCAACTTTTTTTTTACAGAAACAAAATTTTTAATAACGTTGATTTTTAATGGTAAAGATAGTATGTGAGGAAAAAATTTATGGTTAGGTAAGACCAGCATATTCTTGGTTGAAAATATTTGTTTTTTGACAATTTTTTAATTGTAAAATTTACTTCTGCCAATTTTGAAAGATATGTCATTTCTTTTTTATTTTTGGGGGGATATTTTAGAGCATTTGCTAATTCATTAATCTTTACTATTTCTTCTCTTTGAACTCTGGACTGCAAATGCGCAGAACTCTCAAAAACATGGTGCAGATTACAAAATATTTAACTCTATCGTGATATGAAGAATAATAGTGTAAGTAAAAGCAGTTTTTTGTTGGCTTTTCGTATATTTTGAATTTAAATACTTGGTTCCTTTTATACAATAAAGAGCTCTAAAGAATTTGTAATTTGCTCAAAAGCAATCTAAAACGTAAGTTGACATTTTAATTGAAAACAGTGACTGCAGTAAACATTATAATAACAACTTTTCAATAAACTTTTTGCATGAAATATTACATAAGAAGAAAACCGCTGCTCTAAGTTTTGTAAACTCTAAAAAAGTGAATACGTAGAAATTGCAAATGCTTTTTACATCTTGAAAAAAACAACTGATTTATTCTTTGATAAAAGCAATATAAATAAAGACATGGTTTATTGTTCCATGATGAAACTGAGTGTTCCTAATTGTCCTCAGAAATTTTTTTTAATTCATATGAAAATCTTAAAAATAATAAAAAGTTGCATATTTTTAAAGCAGACATAATAAATGCAGTAGTAATTTGGGAAAAAAAATACTGATTACCAAAGTAAGATAAATAATTTCCTGATTACAAATACTTATAGCAAACGTAGAAAGAATCTCTTGGATCCACTGAAAAGCAAAGATGAACTAGTTAAAAAATCATGACAACCAACCCATCTTTCTATATGCATTAATTAATCAAAACACATAAACCAGGTAATTCAGTCAGAGCCATAATTAATTCCATTGGCTCGGTCACCTATAAATCATCCAAATGGCTAGTAGATCCACTGAGGCCAACTGTAGGCAAAGCTTCTAACCCTAATATTAAGAATAATATTGATTAAGTTCACAAACTAAGCACCACGACTGACTTAAATGATTACGATTTGGTTGGTTCTGGCGTCATATCTTTGGTCACGAAAGTCCCAATTAACGAGTTATTACGTTTCCTATCTGAAGATCTCTGTAATAACCATTTACCATTGCCTGTGAAAACAATCATTGCGCTCATTAAGCTTTGCATTACTCGTGAAAAGTTTGACTTTTTTGGTAAGTTTTTACACTGAGAAGATTGGTACGACAATGGGAAATCCTCTCTCGCCAGTCCTTTGCAATTTGTACATGAATTTCTTTGAAATAAGACTGCTTAACAGAATTCTTCCTGATAAAGCCAAATGGTTCAGAAACATGGACGATGTTCTATGCCTAATGCCTAAGAATATAGATATATACCAATTCTTACTTGAATTAAATATTCTAGCTCCATCCATAAAGTTAACTGTGGAATTTGAAGGAAATAACTCACTGCCTTTTTTCTTTAGATGGATTTATTATTAAGAGTAGTAAAGAATTTAAATTAAAAATATAAAGAAAACCAACAGATAAGTGCTCTTATGTACATACACTATTACTCTTCACATCATGACAGAGTTTAATGGTCTGTTTTTCTCCATGCTTTTAGGAGCCCTGAACATTTGCAGCCCAGAGTTAATAGATGAGGAAATATTGTAGATTTATGAAATAGCATATGATCTAAACATTTAAAAAAATTAATTGATAAATCTTTCATAATTCCCAGGATATTTTACAATTAATAAATGATGAAGAAATATATTCAAGAACTAATATATTAGTTCTACCTTACCATGAAAACTTCCTTGATATATCTTCTCTAATTAAGAATTTCAGAATCAAAATTGTATTTAAAAATTTTGATTCAGTAAAAAATAAATTAATTAAGAATTTCTCCTTAAATGGTGATGGGTCTGTCTATAAGATTTCCTGTAAAAAATGTAATTAAGGTTTAATATGGTCAAACAGGATAAAGTCTTGAACTAAGATTACAACATAAATGTACCATTAGAACTCAACAAAAGTCTAGTGCTCTGTTTATTCAGGTGAAAGATTTTAACCACCCAATTAATTTTGAAAAGCCCGAGAAGGTTGTATCAATCAAGCCCGTAGGTAAGCGTAATCTAATCGAATAAAGCTTCTTACAAAAATGGTATTGATTACAATATGGATATACTTTCAGGTTTGCATAAATTAGATTAATTTATAATAAACAGAATTTGTGAGGATTTTAAACTATGGCTGACATGTCACACTTAAATTTTACTAGACGTATGACCTAACTAAATGTTCGCTACACTCTCTTGCTCAATGAGCAGGTTCGTATGTGAGGTTATGTGTGAAGTCATATCTCTGTCTACCGTAGTTAAATATACATAAGTATAATGATGTCAACGAGATAAAGTCAGTTGATCAAATGAAAATGCTGGCCGACAGATGGCTCCAACTTCATCCTGTTCTCTACTTGTATGTCTCATAACAATAAAAATGCTTTCAAATGAGTTGATGTAGATAACAGCTCATAGCTTGCCAATAAAGCTAGGAATCCTTAACCTGTAAATAACTTGTCAATAAAGCAAGGGATCTTTAACCTTGTCAAACCCTGTGTAAAAAAAAAAAAAAAAAAAAAAGGTATATTGTAGGGCGTAATGACAGCAGTTTGTTGGACTACGTATTGGTAGATTAAAGACTGTTGGGTAGACTTCAAGATGTACATGTTTACAGAGGGGCTACAGATATATTAGATCATTTTTTAGTTGTAGCTACAATGAGAGTAAAAAATAGATATAAACAACTATTGGAGGATAGATGGGCTAGTGAGAGTATAGGCAATGAGTCTGAAGATGTATGGGGTAGGTTTAAGAATATAGTGTTAGAGTGTTCAGCAGAAGTTTTTCGTTACAGGAAAGTGGGTGCGGGAGAGAAGAGTGATTGGTGGAATGATGATGTAAAGAGAATAGTAAGAGAGAAAAAGTTAACATATGAAAGACTTTTATAATGTAGAAGTGATGCAAGGAGGGAGGAGTATATGGAGAGGAAAAGAGAGGTTAAGAGAATAGTGAAGCATTGTAAAGAGAGAGCAAATGAGAGAGTGGGTGAGATGTTGTCAACAAATTTGGTTGACAATAAGAAAAAGTTTTGGAGTGAGAGTAAAAAGGTGAGGAAGCTTAGTGAACGAATGGATTTGACTGCTAAAAGTAGTAGCGGGAGTCATTAAATGGAGAGTTAGAAGTAGTAGGAAGATGGAGGGAATATTTTGAGGAATTGTTAAATGTTGATGAAGATAGGGAATCTGTGATTTCGTGTATAGGACAAGGAGAAATAACATCTAGTAGCAGTGAGAAGGTGCGAGTTGTAAGTGTGGGGGAAGTTCGTGAGGCCGTGAGTAGAATGAAAGAGGGTAAGGCAGTTGGGATTGATGGGATAATGATAGAAATGTTTAAAACGGGTGGGAATATAGTTCTGGAGCTGTTGGTGCTTTTATATAATAAATGTATGGAAGAGGGTAAAGTACCTAGGGATTGGCAAAGAGCATGCATAGTTCCTTTGTATAAGGGTAAAGAAGACAAAAGAGAGTGCAAAATTTTAGAGGAATAAGTCTGTTGAGCATACCTGGTAATGTTTATGGTATATATATATATATATATATATATATATATATATATATATATATATATATATATATATATATATTATATATATATATATATATATATATATATATATATATATATATATATATATATATATATATATATATATTTATATATATATATATATATATATATATATATATATATATATATATATATATATATATATATATATATATATGTCGTGCCGAATATGTAAAACTGGTCAATTAGCAAAAATTAATTTAAAATTAAGTCCTTTCTGACATTTTCTCTTATACGTTTGAAGATATATTTTTTCATTAATGTTAATGTAAAAATTAATAATTTTGTACCAGAAGAATCTTAGAAAACTTACCTAACCTTATTATATTGTAACAAGTGCAATTTATTTTAGCCTAACCCAACTAAATATATTTTAGATTTGTTTACAACAATTTAATGCTAAACAAACTCAGTGAAATATATTTTTTTTCGTTAGGTTCAGAATGATTTTGGCGAAATTGTTGCATACACAAATTTTCACTTGTCCTATATGGCAAGATGAGCGTTTCTATTTAAGCCAAAATCGCAAGTTATGCCTATTCGGCACGACATATATATATATATATATATATATATATATATATATATATATATATATATATATATATATATATATATATATATATATATATATATAACTATTTTATTATTTTTTTTAACACAACGGCCGATTTCCACCAAAGCAGGGTGGCCAGAAAAAAAAATGTAATCATCATTCATACCATTACTGTCTTGCCAGAGGGGTGCTTTACACTACTGTCTATAAAACTTCAACATTAATACCCCTCCTTCAGAGTGCAGATACTGTACTTCCCATATCCAGGACTCAAGTCCGGTCTGCTGGTCTCCCCGAATCCCTTCATAAATGTTACTTTTCTCACACTCCAACAGCACGTCAAGTATTAAAAACCATTTGTATGAATTTACTCATATCAAATACGCTCACGCATGC
The DNA here is from genome assembly GCF_038502225.1 of Cherax quadricarinatus. NCBI lineage: Eukaryota > Metazoa > Arthropoda > Malacostraca > Decapoda > Parastacidae > Cherax > Cherax quadricarinatus. Next base: position 35,354,810 of record NC_091299.1, read on the forward strand.
TTGCTGGAAGTCCAAGACCCTCGCACACAAAACCTCCTTTACCCTCTCCCTCCAGCCTTCTCCTTGTTGCAACATTCACCACCCATGCCTCACACCCAAACATGAGCGTTAGTATAACTATACTCTCATGCATTCCCTTCTTTGATCTCTTGGATAAAGTTCTTTATATATGCATGTACATTACACATTAGCCATCTCCTCCGATGTAGGGTGACCCTGAATAGGAGTCACATTTATCATCACTCAGTCGATAGATGCCATGCCAGTAGTGTGCAGACATCACAGTTCAAAAGATTCTCTGAACTGCAGCATCCCTGACCCTCCATCAGAATGTAGGCACTGTGCCTCCCACGTCCACCCCTCAATCAGACTGCAAACACTATACCTCCCACGTCCACCCCTCCATCTGACTGCAAACACTATACCTCCCACGTTCACCCCTCAATCAGACTGCAAACACTATACCTCCCACGTCCACCCCTCCATCTGACTGCAAACACTATACCTCCCACGTTCACCCCTCCATCAAAGTGCAAGCACTGTACCTCCCACGTCCACCCCTCCATCAGACTGCAGGCACTGTACCTCCAACGTCCACCCCTCCATCAGAGTGCAGGCAATGTACATCCCACGTCCACCCGTCCATCAGAGTGCAGGCGCTGTGCTTCCAGCGTCCACCTCTCCATCAGAGTGCAGGTACTGTAACTCACACGTCCACAACCCCATCCGAGTGCAGGCAATGTGCCTCCCACGTCCACCCCTCCATCAGAGATCAGGCACTGTACGTCCAACATCCACATCTCTATCAGAGAACAGGCTCTGTACCTCCAACGTCCACCTCCCCATCAGAGTGCAGACACTGTACCTCCAACGTCCACCTCTCCATCAGAGTGCAGACACTGTACCTCCAACGTCCACCCCTCCATCAGAGTGCAGGCACTGTGCCTCCCAATTCCACCTCTCCATCAGAGTGTAGGCTCTGTACCTCCAACGTCCACCCCTCCATCAGAGTGTAGGCACTGTACCTCCAACGTCCACCTCCCCATCAGAGTGCAGGCACTGTATCTCCAACGTCCACACCTCTCCATGAGAGTGCAGACACTGCACCTCCAACGTGCACCTCTCCATCAGAGTGCAGACACTGTACCTCCAACGTCCACCTCTCCATCAGAGTGCAGACACTGCACCTCCAACGTCCACCTCTCCCTCAGAGTGCAGACACTGCACCTCCAACGTCCACCTCTCCCTCAGAGTGCAGACACTGCACCTCCAACGTCCACCTCTCCATCAGAGTGCAGACACTGTACCTCCAACGTCCACCTCTCCATCAGAGTGCAGACACTGCACCTCCAACGTCCACCTCTCCATCAGAGTGCAGACACTGTACCTCCAACGTCCACCTCTCCGTAAGAGCGCAGACACTGCACCTCCAACGTCCACCTCTCCATCAGAGTGCAGACACTGCACCTCCAACGTCCACCTCTCCATCAGAGTGCAGGCACTGCACCTCCAATGTCCACCTCTCCATCAGAGTGCAGACACTGTACCTCCAACGTCCACCTCTCCATCAGAGTGCAGACACTGTACCTCCAACGTCCACTTCTCCATCAGAGTGCAGACACTGCACCTCCAACGTCCACCTCTCCATCAGAGTGCAGGCACTGCACCTCCAATGCTCACCTCTCCATCAGAGTGCAGACACTGTACCTCCAACGACCACCTCTCCATCAGAGTGCAGACACTGTACCTCCAACGTCCACCTCTCCATCAGAGTGCAGGCACTGTACCTCCAACGTCCACCTCTCCATCAGAGTGCAGACACTGTACCTCCAACGTCCACCTCTCCATCAGAGTGCAGACACTGTACCTCCAACGTCCACCTCTCCATCAGAGTGCAGACACTGCACCTCCAACGTGCACCTCTCCATCAGAGTGCAGACACTGTACCTCCAACGTCCACCTCTCCATCAGAGTGCAGACACTGTACCTCCAACGTCCACCTCTCCATCAGAGTGCAGACACTGTACCTCCAACGTCCACCTCTCCATTAGAGTGCAGACACTGCACCTCCAACGTCCACCTCTCCATCAGAGTGCAGGCACTGCACCTCCAATGTCCACCTCTCCATCAGAGTGCAGACACTGTACCTCCAACGTCCACCTCTCCATCAAAGTGCAGACACTGTACCTCCAACGTCCACCTCTCCATCAGAGTGCAGACACTGCACCTCCAACGTCCACCTCTCCATCAGAGTGCAGACACTGCACCTCCAACGTGCACCTCTCCATCAGAGTGCAGACACTGCACCTCCAACGTCCACCTCTCCATCAGAGTGCAGACACTGTACCTCCAACGTCCACCTCTCCATCAGAGTGCAGACACTGCACCTCCAACGTCCACCTCTCCATCAGAGTGCAGACACTGCACCTCCAACGTCCACCTCTCCATCAGAGTGCAGACACTGCACCTCCAACGTCCACCTCTCCATCAGAGTGCAGACACTGCACCTCCAACGTCCACCTCTCCATCAGAGTGCAGACACTGCACCTCCAACGTCCACCTCTCCATCAGAGTGCAGACACTGCACCTCCAACGTCCACCTCTCCATCAGAGTGCAGACACTGCACCTCCAACGTCCACCTCTCCATCAGAGTGCAGACACTGTACGTCCAATGTCCTTAACTCAAGCCCATTAAATCGGTTTTCATGAATCTCATCGTAAATGTCACTTTGCTCAAACTCCAACAGCGTGTCTATTCCCAAAATTCATTTGTTATTTGTTATTTGAATGACTATAATTTTGTATCCAAATTCATATATTTTTACAGCCTTAACAAGTATATATGTTTATATTTTATTTGGAGGAACGATGGACTCGTCACCCTGAATCACTTGTACGCTCCCTTTATACACGTTTAATATGTATAAAGGGAACGTAATATGAGTGTGGAGACACACTCATATTACTATTACTGCCAGACTCCCTCCTCACCAAGGCTTCGTCTTCGAGTTTGTGATATAGGTTGTCCTAAGGATTTTTTCCCAAGGAATAGTAACTCTAGCACAGCTGGAGGAAAACCTATGAGTCTTCCAAAGCTACTAAACCCTTAAAGGAATACTCGACGATATCTTCATTGCTCAACTAAAGTTCCCCAGCTCAGGCTGATAGATTTTAGCACTGTGTATGTGGCCCATCCTGTGTGATGCATTATACCAAGGGAAATATAGCTAGCTTTTGTTCCCACTGTGTAACTTTAATATTGAACAAGGTGGCAGCACACTGCTAATGTATCCAGTTTTGTCTCGTGAATAAAATATCCTTCGTTCATCGTCTCTTCTCCCCTTTCCCTTTCCATCTCCCTTATGCTCCTCCCTCTACACTTTTTCACTCATTCTCCCGACGCCCCCATGAGAGATAGAGAGAGAGAAGTGTGTACTTACCAGCTCGACGGAGCCGTAGTGTCGCCGACTGAAGACTCCTCGTCTGGAGATGAGGTCGCTAGACGCTGATCTGTGGAGGAGAGACAAGAAGATTTAGCTCGTTCGCCACGACATGCATTGTAGATTCTAATTCAGCAAGCGCTAAACCTGTGCGAGTCATTCAACTCAAGGAGTGGTGGAGGCTCGACCCTCCGTCCTCCAATGGGACCAGATCTCCTATATATATCAGGTACTTCCTGACCTTTTCGAGTCTTTATCCAAAGCATTCGTGTGAGAAAAAGTTTGAGAATCATTCAGTATAAGTAGGTGTAAAGGGAACTAATGGGCAAGGTGTTAAATAAGGTTTGTCAGAAAACAGGACAAGTGTTTCCTGACGCTTGTCATAGTCATATGATGACCCACAGCTGGAGCTTTTAGGTATCTGACCGAGGCCTTCCGCTGGCTTACTGTCTATGGCTAGCAAAATGGAAAATAGAGGTAGGGAAGTTAAGGGGTAATGGGTGACAGGAAAGGTATTCGGCAAGATGTTATGAAAAAAAAATAGGGAATAAAAGGGTAATAGGAGCCAGGGAAGCTAAATGGCAAAAATAGTAAAAAAGCTAAGTGATGAGGAGTGGAAACGAAACTAAAGGGTAAGGGTTACTAGGAAAGCTAAATGGTAATGGACGAGAGAGAATGTAAAATGTAACAGGTGTCAGAGGAAACTAAGTGGAAAGAAGATATAAGCTCTGGTAATGGGGAAGCAAATGGGTACGATGTGGTGAGGAAGCTAAGGGTGAAGTGTAGTAGGGAAACTAATGGCCATAAGAGGGAGGGGGGATGGAGAAAGGTTCCATTGTTCACCTGCTAAAACTTGCAGCAGGGGAAGGGGGGAGCCATAAGAGTACCTCCCCTTGGCTAAGCTGTCAGGAGGATGGTCTCTTTCCTGGCCAGCTTCTGTTGCCTGCGGTAACCAAAGCTTTATTTCCAGCTTATTTCCAGTAAGAGCTTATGTCCAGTAAAATTTTATTTCCATCAACAATGTTTACATATATGTATATATGTCGTGCCGAATAAGTAAAACTGGTCAATTAGCAAGAACTCATTTAAAATTAAGTCCTTTCTAAAATTTTCTCTTATAAGATTAAAGATATATTTTTTTGATTAATGTTAATGTAAAAATTTTTAATTTTGCACCAAAAGGAACTTACAAAACTTACCTAACCTTATTATAACAAGAACAATTTATTTTATCGTAACCCAACTAAATATATTTTAGATTTGTTTACAGTAATTTAATACTAAACAAACACAGTGAAATATATTTTTTTCGTTAGGTTCAGAATGATTTTGGCGAAATTACTGCATACACAAATTTGCGCTTGTCCTATATGGCAAGATGAGCGTTGCTATTTAAGCCAAGATCGCAAGTTCTGCCTATTCGGCACGACATATATATATATATATATATATATATATATATATATATATATATATATATATATATATATCTTTCTTTCAACACACTGGCTGTATCCCACCGAGGCGGGGTGGCCCAAAAGGAAAAACGAAAGTTTCTCCTTTTACATTTAGTATTGTATACAAGAGAAGGGGTTACTAGCCCCTTGCTCCCGGCATTTTAGTCACCTCTTATGACACGCATAGCTTATGGAGGAAGAATTCTGTTCCACTTTCCCATAGAGATAAGAGGAAATAAACAAGAACAAGAACCAGTAAGAAAATAGAAGAAAACCCAAAGGGGGAATGTGTATATATATGCTTGTACATGCATGTGTAGTGACCTAAGTGTAAGTAGAAATAGCAAGATGTACCTGAAATCTTGCATGTGTATGAGACAGAAAAAAAAAGACACCAGCAATCCTGCCATCGTGTAAAACAATTACAGGCTTCAGTTTTACATTCACTTGGCAGGACGGTAGTACCTCCCTGGGCGGTTGCTGTCTACCAACCTACTACCTAGTATATATATATATATATATATATATATATATATATATATATATATATATATATATATATATATATATATATATATATATATATATATATATATATATAATATGTATATATATATATATATATATATATATATATATATATATATATGTCGTGCCGAATTTGTAAAACTGGTCAATTAGCAAGAACTCATTTAAAATTAGGTTCTTTCTAAAATTTTCTCTTATACATTTAAAGATATATTTTTTTCATTAATGTTGATGTAAAAATTTAAAATTTGGCACCAAAAGGGACTTTAAAAACTTACCTAACCTTATTATAACAAAAACAATTTATTTTAGACTAACCCAACTGAATATATTTTAGATTTGTTTACAATAATTTAATACTAAACAAACACAGTGAAATATATTTTTTTCGTTACGTTCAGAATGATTTTGGCGAAATTATTGCATACACAAATTTTCACTTGTCCTATATGGCAAGATGAGCGTTGCTATTTAAGCCAAGGTCGCAAGTTCTGCCTATTCGGCACGACATATATATATATATATATATATATATTATATATATATATATATATATATATATATATATATATATATATATATATATATATATATATATATATATATATATATATATATATATATATATATATATATGTCGTGCCGAATATGTAAAACTGGTCAATTAACAAGAACTCATTTAAAATTAAGTCCTTTCTGAAATTTTCTTTTATACGTTTAAAGATATATTTGTTTCATTAATGTTAATGTAAAAAAATTTTATTTTGCACCAAAAGAATCTTTGCAAACTTACCTAACCTTATTATAACAAGTGAAATTTATTTTAGCCCAACCCAACTAAATATATTTTAGATTTGTTTACAGTAATTAATACTAAACAAACCCAATTAAATATATTTTTTCGTTAGGTTAAGAATGATTTTGGCGAAATTATTACATACACAAATTTTCACTTGTCCTATATGGCAAGATGAGCGTTGCTATTTAAGCCAAGATCGCAAGTTCTGCCTATTCGGCACGACATATATATATATATATATATATATATATATATATATATATATATATATATATATATATATATATATATATATATATATATATGTTAGATATATAGACAGATATAGAGCCAGCAGGCAAGAGGATCGGCAGTGTTGTGTTCACTGAACCTCGCTCAAAAGAGAAAGGAAGTTATAAGCAAAAGAAGATTTAGCAGGAGCAAAGCCGGAAAGATGGTGTTTATATTTGTTGGGAGAGTGGAAACTCGGGGAGCTGAGGGTGTTGACTGTTTCTGGTGAGAGAGAGACATAGAGAGAGAAGGAAAGAGAGAGAGAGAGAGAGAGAGAGAGAGAGAGAGAGAGAGAGAGAGAGAGAGAGAGAGAGAGAGTTAAAGAAAAGGAGGGAAATAGGGTAAAAAGAAAATTAATGTGTTATTTGAAGTGAAAAACCTGAATATTTTACGATATTTTCAAGACTTAAGAGGTTTTTCTAAGTATTTCTGAAAATTTAAAATTTTCAACTAAAATGAAAATATTTTTGGGGGAAAAATAATTAATATAAGCTAAGAGTACCTAAACAACAACAACAAAAAAAGGCACAATACCGTGACTGGAACAATACACAAATAGTGTGACTTTGTAAATGGTCCAAGTCGGACCGAAACGTCGTCGTAAGCTCCTCTCTTCTACGTGCGGGTTATTTGTATATAAGAGTACGTAATTTTACAAATTTTAACTAGCAAAATGGTTGGACAAATAGCAGGTATTATCCACTATCTCTTGTTGTATATTTATATATTCCAACGAATAATAATAAGTGAATGAGGAAGAAAGATAGAAGTAGCAGGAGAGCCAGTAGTATATAATTATATGGGAGATTTGCTACCATTATGAGGAAGACATGTGTGGGCCCCGCTGCCAAGCTGGGTATTAGTGCCTTCGTTTGGTAGAGTTAGATAACACAGGGAGGAGGGGAGAGGAGGGGAGAAGTGAAGGAGGGGAGTGGAGTAGGATGGAGAATGGAGAGAGTAGGAGGCAAAGGAGGACAGAGGAGTATAGTAACTGGGAGGGCCTGGTTTTTATATTGGCTACATTAGTTAAGAATAGTATGGTATAGCAGAAGACTCTTCCCATTCTTCCAACCTCGCTGGCCAACTTGCCGACTGGGAAAAATTGGGAAAAATGATTCCTGTGACACGTAGAAAAAATGCATGAATATTTTCGACGAAAGATGAAAGAAGAATTTGGAGTGTAGTGTTAAGGGTACAGCAGCCTTCATTGCTACCTCTACTTCTACCAATAGTGGTACTATGCCCTGAGCGACTCATTGTCAACTAAAGGACTTGCTGTAGTTACTGAACTAACTTCAGAATTTCGTATGCTATCGATGACCACAGCCTCAGTACAGAAGCTGAGAGAATTCCATATTTGTTTAGTATATTTTACCTCTAAGTTTTATGCCCATGTTTTTTTTTTATATATATATATATATATATATATATATATATATATATATATATATATATATATATATATATATATATATATATATATATATATATATATATTAACTTTCATCAAAAATCATAATCTTTTACGTGAGAAAGTATCAGAACCAATCAGTGTCTCAAGGGTCTCAAATGAGAATCCGAAGACACATCATCGTCTTGAATGTAATTTGGGGACCAATACAGGATCTAACATTAGAGTCAATGCTGTTTCTGTTGTTTCGTAGCTGAAATTTCAATCTATGAAGCCTAGCTGGCTTGACGACAGACACTCGTTGCTTATGATTACCCCCACACCGTGTGTGGGGGGTATTTTAGTTTGCTTTCATATATACTCTCTTTGAAGAACGTTATATCCTAAGTGAATTACTCAGCACTTATAAACATTGAAATTCACCTTCCACATATCCGACCATTGCACCTACCTTCCTAATTGCACATTATCTGCATTTTTTAACTGAGATATTAGCCCTATTTCAAGAACATTTATGCATTTTGTGATAAGGACTGTATCAAGAACACATCCCTAAGAAACTCTACACTTTACTTCTAGGCGCTTAGTCACTCCTGAGCCTGGGTCACTCTCTGACCCCTCCAGCAGGAAGCAGAAAGTGGTACTGAACACAGAAGTGTCTGAGTGGCTAGACGTTAATCGAAGTGTTTGATTCAGTCGTTGATGCAAGTCTTTTATTCAGTCGTTGATCCAAGACAGAAGTGCCTCCAGTACCTTGACTGTGGCCAGTAATATTGGATCTAGTATACACGAATAACCCGCACACAGGAGAGGGTTATTTATGTATTGTTCCAGTCACGGTATTGTGCGTCTTTGTTCTTTTTGGATGCAGTATTTCGTGGGACGCTCTCTCTAAATCTAGATGTACGTTATATGTAGACGTTTCTTCTTCACCTAATTTATAAGAGAAGAATTTTATTAAGTTTGTGAGGCACGATCTTTGGTCACGAAATCCATGTTGATTATCGGTTATAAGTTTAGTGATCAAGAAAATTATGGTCTCATCCCGGACCATAGTTAGCTAACGGGATCAAAAGGAAGCTAACTGGATAATAATTTAAGAAAGCTAACAGCCCGATAATTTAAGGAAGTTAACGGAACGATAAGGAATCTAACGGGACAATAATTTAAGGAAGCTAACGAGAAAATAAGTACATACATCTTATCTTCCTTTGTAAATATTGGCTTATCACTTGTCAGAGAAGAGACTGGAGAAGGGGGGGAGAAGGAAAGAGAAGAGAAAGGGAGGATCGTGGAAAAGGAGGAAAGAAGGAGAGCAGCGACACTGAAAAAAAAGGAGTGTCCCGTAGGAGTGTCCCGTAGCTCGATCGCTAGCACACTCAACTCACACACTGAGGTACGGAGTTCGAATCTCCTCCGGTACGGCTGGAAAACATTAGGGACGTGTTTCCATAAGACATCTGCCATCCATGTTAACCCATGAGTATAAAATGGGTACCTGGGTGTTAGTCGACTGGTGTGGGTCGCATCCTGGGACAAAACTGACGTAATTTACCCGAAATGCTCAGCATAACAAGCGGCTTTCTATATAGTATATATCAGTGATGTCAGCAAGGCCTGTATAACATGTACTTGTTGTAAATAAAGATTATATTATTATTATTATTATTATTATTATTATTATTATTATTATTATTATTATTATTATTGTTATTATTATTATTATTATTATAAGGGAAGGGAATGTAGGAAAAAGTAGACTCACCATCATAATAAGCTCTAATTAACAAAGAAAGCACAGGAGTCGCCCCCCTTCTTTTTCAAACTCCCATTCACTCACACACATCATCCTCCTTCCACCTCTCTCCCTTGAGCCCCCGCACAACATTTCATCCCCTTTCTACCCCATCTTCACCCCCCTTTCCAACAACCCTCTCAAGTCATGTCCTCCGCAGCAGTCAGCCACGGTCGCCAGGCCAAATATTGTCTTCTTTTGATTGGTCACGTTTCTTGGCACCCAGACTCTCAGCGGGAACCACCTAGGCGTCTCCTAGGACTTTCCCCTGGCGTCTCCTAGGACTTTCCCTTGATGTTTCCAAAACTTTCCCTTGGCGTCTTCTAACCTCGTATGAGACGTCTCTCAATCACTTCCCATTTCTTAATTTTTTTTACACAGGGTTCTACAAGGTTAGGTTTATTGTTCCTAACTATATTTACAAGTTAAGAGCTGTTACCTACATCAGCTCATTTCAAAGTTTCATTGTTAAGAGATATAGAAAAGGGAGTAGGATGAAGTTGTAGCCATCCTGCGCTCCTTCCTACTATTTAGATTCATCGCAGCCACCGTCTAGGTTCATCCTAGCCACCATCAAGGCTCCTCCTAACCTTCATCTAGGCTCATCTTAGCCTCCACCTAGACTTCTCCTAGGCTCCTCATTGCCATCATTTAGGTTTAACCTAGCAAGATCCGACTCGCCTTCCAGTCACCTTCAAGACGTCACGTAAGAGATTTATTAGTATTTTCGACCCACTCCAGAGTCAAGAAATTGGTTCTGATCATTCATAAACTTAATGACCGAGAAATCCATAAGAATTTGAAGAGGATAAATGATTCTTTACGTTCATCAGAGGAGTCGACTTTTTCGAGTATGTCACAATGACGATCCTCCCAGAGTGAGCTGAAGTACTTAGAATTTAGATTATAGCGTACTGATCATTCGGATGCATCAGCCGCACTGGCCACATGTAGCCCTGATGAACGCGAGGTAGTCAGGTTTATTCCGAGGAAAGAAGAAAGTAGTTGTAGTCCCTTGAACCAAGACCAAGAACCAAGAACCAGACCGAAAACTTGTGTGAAGGTTCCTCTCTGAGTGTGGGTTATTTGTGAATTGTTCAAATATCGGGTATTATGGCACTGTGGGTCATTTGAGACTTGTTCCAACTACGCTACTGTGTTTTTTAATCTAGTTAATTTCTAACATTACCAAGCTATTAGAAGAGGGAGCCCACATGGGAGAAAAATTAGCTTAATATTTTCTCTAATTGATGTGTGTTTGCTACACTTTGTTGTTCTATCTCTCTATTTTCTAATTTTTCTGAAGCCACTGAGTCTCTAAGTTAAAAGCGGTGTTACGAAAAATCTTCCAGTGGGAGATGCGACTCAGTGGAGGTACATTTACACAAAACAATTATTTTTTAATATTTTTTTTTTAAATCTGACAACCTGAAAACTGAGAGCACTCTCTCACTCTCAACACCACACGCAACACTCTCTCACTCTCAACACCACACGCAACACTCTCTCACTCTCAACAACACACACAACACTCTCTCACTCTCAACACCACACACAACACTCTCTCACTCTCAACAACACACACAACACTCTCTCAACACCACACACAACACTCTCTCACTCTCAACACCACACACAACACTCTCTCACTCTCAACACCACACACAACACTCTCTCACTCTCAACACCACACAACACACTCTCTCACTCTCAACACCACACACAACACTCTCTCACTCTCAACACCACACAACACTCTCTCACTCTCAACACCACACACAACACTCTCTCACTCTCAGCACCACACACAACACTCTCTCACTCTCAACACCACACGCAACACTCTCTCACTCTCAACACCACACACAACACTCTCTCACTTTCAACACCACACACAACACTCTCTCACTGTCAACACCACACACAACACTCTCTCACTGTCAACACCACACGCAACACTCTCTCACTCTCAGCACCACACACAACACTCTCTCACTCTCAACACCACACGCAACACTCTCTCACTCTCAACACCACACACAACACTCTCTCACTTTCAACACCACACACAACACTCTCTCACTTTCAACACCACACACAACACTCTCTCACTTTCAACACCACACACAACACTCTCTCACTGTCAACACCACACACAACACTCTCTCACTGTCAACACCACGCACAACACTTTCTCACTCTCAACACCACACAAAACACTCTCTCACTCTCAACACCACACACAACACTCTCTCACTCTCAACACCACATACAACACTCTCTCACTCTCAACACCACACACAACACTCTCTTACTCTCAACACCACATCCAACACTCTCTCACTCTCAACATCACACCCAACATTCTTTCACTCTCAACACCACACACAACACTCACGCTCTCAACACCACACTCTCACGCTCTCTACACCTCACTCTCACGCTCTCAACACCACACTCTCTCGCTCTCCACACCTCACTCTCACACTCTCATCACCACACTCACACACTCTCTCACTCAGGACATTAGACACCAACACTCTCGCTCCGGACACCTCTACTTCCCATCCCCAACTCCCCATCCACCGCAGCATTCGAACAAAAAAAAGTGCTTACTCGAATAGTGAAAAAAAAGGCTACTGAACATTTGTGCTGGATTAAAACCCTCTTATAATACATCCCTTAATGAACCATAACAACATTAAGGGGATGAGAGTGCTTAAATCTTTGTATAAATGTTGATTCAGATGTTTATTGTTCGGTAAAGAACGGCACTAATAATGTTTTAGACATGAAAAATGATCTATTTTATTTTTTTTATATGTGTTCAGAAACCCAACTTCCTGTGTCGGAAAGCATAGTATACGAAAAAAAAAATGCATGCTCAATTGTAGAGATCATGGCAGTTTAAGCTTTAGAATTTTGAGTTTATAGATAAAATGATTTTGCTGTAAGAAGATGACAAAGATCAGTTAGTTACTGAAAGATAAATTAAGAATCGTTCATCTGGATATGATTTTTATAGTTTATTTTGTAAACATTGCTGATCAAGTGATGTCAAGGTCTCTCAAGAGTGTGCTGAATGACGTAAAGGTTTCTCAAGAGTGTGCTGAATGACGTAAAGGTTTCTCAAGAGTGTGCTGAATGACGTAACTCTTTCAAGAGTGTGCTGAATGACGTGAGTCTCTCAAGAGTGTGCTGAATGACGTAAGTCTTTCAAGAGTGTGCTGAATGACGTAAGTCTCTCAAGAGTGTACTGAATGAATACAATAAAAAGTTTGCCCTCACTTCTTTTCATATCGACAGCAGTATAACAGCTTTCAATGTGTTTGTCAAGAAACTTATGGAAGTGGAGAAAAGTGTTTCTATCTCTTAATATATCCTATGCTCTAACTTGTAAGGTAATTACCTCTTTCAGCCAGTATCTAGACTGAGAAAGTATGTATTAAATGCTCTATAATTAGTATTAGAAAGTAAGTTTACAAGTCATGGAACCATTCATTAAAGGGTATCGTATGTATAGCAAGCCATTCATTTGGCAATCTGAAACATTTCGCCATTTCCTACTTACACCCATGGAAAATTCATGATAATTTTTGTGAAGCCTCTTACTGTAGTAGTCTCTTCAGATTTCATGGCCTTGTTGCATCTCTGTGCTCAGATGTAGTGTATTAGTTGTAGTGTTCTGATTATAGTAGTAGTAGTAGGTATATGGGAATTACCTCCCAGAATTTTAACACTAGAATTTGTAAAGAGAGAATTATCACACAGGAATCTAAAGCACTTGCAAAGCCAACTTATCCATCTATCATGAAAGATATACATAGAAAGCAGGAAGAAGAATGGAGAAGGAAGTTCAGTAAAACAGCAGAAAGATGATTAAGATACTATTAAAACTGCAGATAGGGAACAAGAAAGATGAGACAGCCAAAACCAGGAGTTAATGACGATTCGTGCTATAAAACAGTTCCCCCTCAGTTACCAATAGTTTCCCCTGAGTTTTGCTGGCAGTTTCTCTCACTAGTTAATAACTCTTGCTCCTCCTGGTGACTAAGGAATGTATCAAGAAACAATGTGATCTTGACTGATAAGATTTTTTTTCTTATTTCTATGTATTTTCCTCCTTTGATAACGGTGAACGTATTTTTCTATGTTTTAAAGCTGATATTGATATATGTGTTTCAAGACAACAAATTCTGAAGATGGTGACTTAATTTTCAGCGAAATGTTGATAAACATGTGGGTTCACAAAATATCTTAAGACAATACAGTCTTTCCAAATATTATATATATATATATATATATATATATATATATATATATATATATATATATATATATATATATATATATATATATATATATATATATATATATATATATATATGCAAAACAACCACTCTGAAAGAATAGAGAAATTTCAAGCGCTTTCGTGACTACTCACATTATCCTTGATAATGTGAGTAGTCACGAAAGCGCTTGGAATTTCTCTCTTCTTTCAGAGTGGTTGTTTTGCACATTCTGAAATCACCTGTTTACTGTGATCTTATTGCATACATACATATATATATATATAATATATATATATGTATGTATGTATGTGTGTATGTGTGTGTGTGTGTGTGTGTGTGTGTGTGTGTGTGTGTGTGTGTGTGTGTGTGTGTGTGTGTGTGTGTATGTATGTATATATGTGTGTGTGTGTGTGTGTGTGTGTGTGTGTGTGTGTGTGTGTGTGTGTGTGTGTGTGTGTGTGTGTGTTTGTGCAAACGGCATTTAGATACATATGTGAAGGTTTATTGCATTAGCAATAAACCTACACATATGTTCGCACCTTCATTAAGTATACATACATGCGGACGAATCAGCTCTAAATATACATAACTGGATCTATTTTCACCACTTTGCTATTCATGGGCTGTACTAATAATACAAATACACACGCACACGCGCACACACACACACACACACTCACACACACACATACAAAGGCCATTCCCAGATAAATGATAGTACTACCCCCTCCCACACACACACACACACACACACACACACACACACACACACACACACACACACACACACACACACACACACACACACACACACAAAAGCGAATACAAATTACAACTTCACTGTATTCATCATTATAAAACTAGGCTGGTGTGGCAATTACAAACAACCCATAACAGTTCCTCCCATCGCCAATGAATGTCAATCCATCAAAGCATCAATCACAGAAAAAACAAACGGCAAAGAGTGGGGAGCGAAAAAAACACACAGGCACATCAATAATCCTTTCCAAACACCATAAAAATCATGGGTCTGGCACTCGGGACAACAGAATACGTACCCCTACACAAGTACATATATCTACACACGTACAACACCTACACACACATAAAGACACCTACACACATACATGCACCTAAACAAATACTCCTATACACGTAGATACACATATACACATACACCTAAACACATACATACTCCTATACACATGCATACTCTATTCACAGTAGAGACGGGAAGGACTCTAGGAATTCAGAATAGGGAGGTACACCAACAAGTGCTGGATGAAATACAACCGAGGAGGAGGTGAAGAAGTTGCTATGTGAACTATATACCTCAAAGGCGGTGGGACCAGAGAACATCTCTCCGTGGGTCCTTAGAGAGGAAGCAGAGGTGCTGTGTGTGCCACTAACAAAAATCTTCAACACATCCGTTGAAACTGAGCAACTGCCTGAGGTATGGAAGATGGCAAATATAGTCCCAATTTTTAAGAAAGGAGACAGACAAGAGGCATTAAACTACAGACCTGTGTCACTGACATGTATAATATGCAAAGTCATGGAGAAGATCATCAGGAGGAGAGTGGTGGAGCACCTAGAAAGACACAGGCTTATAAATGACAACTAGCACGGTGTCAGGGAAGGAAAATCCTGTGTTACAAACTTACTGGAGTTTTATGACAAGGTAATGAAAGTAACACACAAGAGAGAGGGGTGAATAGACTGCATTTTCTTCCACTGCAAGAAGGCCTTCGACACAGTTCATCACAAGAGGTTAATGCATAAGCTAGAGGATCAGGCACACATAACAGGTTAGGCACTGCAATGGATCAAAGAATATCTCACAGGGAGGCAACAACGAGTTATGGTACGTGACGAGGTGTCAGAATGGGAGCCTGTGACGAGCGGGGTTCCACAGGGGTTAGTCCAAGGGCCTGTGCTGTTTTTGGTATATGGGAATGACATAATGGAAGGGATAGACTCAGGAGTGTCCCTGTTTGCAGATGATGCGAAGTTAATGAGAAGAATTAATCGGTCGAGGATAAGGCAGCACTACAAAGGGACCTGGACAGGCTACTAGCTTGGTCCAGCAACTGGCTCCTTGAATTTAACCCTGCCAAATGCAAAGTCATGAAGATTGGGGAAGGGCAAAGAAGACTGCACAGAGTATAGTCTAGGTAGCCAAAGACTGCAAACCTCACTCTGGAAAAAATATCTTGGAGTGAATATAATTCCGAGCACATCTCCTGAGGCGCACATAAGTCAGATAACTGCTGCAGCATACGTGTTCCGATACCTCTGTAAGGAATCGTTCAAGACTCAGTACACCATATACGTCAGGTCCGTGTTTGAGTAAGCAGCACCAGTTTGGTATCAAGAAATTAGAGAAAGTGCAAAGGTTTGCAACAAGACTAGTCCCAGAGCTAAGAAGATTGTCCTACGAAGAAAGGTCAAGGGAAATCGGCCTGACGACACTGGAGGACATATAAAATACTGCGAGGCATTGACAAAGTGGACAAAGACAGGATGTTCCAGAGATGGGACACAGAAACAAGGGGTCACAATTGGAAGCTGAAGACTCCTATGAGTCAAAGGGATGTTAGGAAGCATTTCTTCAGTCATAGAGTTGTCAGGCAGTGGAATAGCCTAGAAAGTGACGTAGTGGAGGCAGGAACCATACATAATCTTAAAACGAGGTTTAATAAAGCTCATTGAGCAGGGAGAGAGAGGACGTAGTAGCAATCAGTGAAGATGCGGGGCCAGGAGCTATGACTCGACCACAAATAGGTGAGTACACACACACACACACACACACACACACACACACACACACACACACACACACACACACACACACACACACACACACACACACGATAATTCTAACTAGTTCAGGCACACAAAAAATCAGTGAGTTTCCAGTGGGGTAGTAAGTACCTTTGGCTGACCAGGTATCAAGGGATGGCACATGTGTTATGGACAGACATAAGCTACTTTAGGGCTTACACACGCTGTTAGGCTTAGTGCCCGGCTTTTGTGGTAGCTGGGAGAGAGGGAGAGAGAGAGAGAGAAAGACATAGAGAGAGAGAGACAGACAGACAGACAGAGATGGGGAGAAATTTAAGAGAGGATTTTGCAAGTTAAAAGATTGAGAGAGTGGGAATTATTAGATTATTTAATCGGGTGATTTTATTCTCACTCACTAAATTGCACACAGATACACAGGCATACGCGCTCACACGTACGCACACACACACACACACACACACACACACACACACACACACACACACACACACACACACACACACACACACACACACACACACACACACACACACACACACACACATACTCACTCTCACACACACACACACACACACACACACACACACACACACACACACACACACACACACACACACACACACACACACACACACACACACACACACACACACACACACACACACACACACATACAAATGCAAAGTCATGAATATCGGGGAAGGGCAAAGACCGCAGACAGAGTATAGGCTAGGTGGCCAAAGACTGCAAACCTCTCTCAAGGAGAAAGAACTTGGGGTAAGTATAATACCGAGCACGTCTCCGGAAGCGCACATCAAGCAG
Source organism: Cherax quadricarinatus (assembly GCF_038502225.1). Lineage (NCBI taxonomy): Eukaryota > Metazoa > Arthropoda > Malacostraca > Decapoda > Parastacidae > Cherax > Cherax quadricarinatus. The sequence goes on from NC_091299.1 coordinate 35,372,430, forward strand.
ATATCTGTTGCAGCATATGGGCGCCTGGCAAACCTGAGAATAGCGTTCCGATACCTCACTAAGGAATCGTTCAAAACTCTGTACATCGTGTACGTCAGGTCCATACTGGAGTATGCAGCACCAGTTTGGAACCTACACCCAGTGAAGCACGTCAAGAAATTAGAGAAAGTGCAAAGGTTTGCAACAAGGCTAGTTACAGAGCTAAGGGAATGTCCTACGAAGAAAGGTTAAGGGAAATCGGCCTGACAACACTGGAGGACAGAAGGGTTAGGGAAGACATGATAACGACATACAAAATACTGCGAAGAATAAATAAGGTGGACAGAGACAGGATGTTCCAGAGATGGGACACAGAAACAAGGGGCCACGATTAGAAGCTGAAGACTCAGATGAGTCAAAGAGATGTTAGGAAATATTTCTTCAGTTACAGAGTTTTCAGGAAGTGGAATAGTCTGGCAAGTGATGCAGTGAAGGCAGTAACCATACATAGTTTTAAGACGAGGTATGATAAAGCTCATGGTGCAGGGAGAGAGAGGACCTAGTAGCGACCAGTGAAGAGGCGAGACCAGGAGCTGAATCTCGACCCCTGCAACCACAATTAGGTAAGTACAATTAGGTGAGTACACACACACCAGCATTATCTGTCGCAGCATCATTCATCGTTCATTATTATTATTTACGGCACATTTATTGCATAATCCTGTATGCTAATTGTTGCGAAACTATATTTTACGAACCATGAAATATATGCTATATAAACACATCTACAAATGTCAATTTTCTGCTTTGCATTATTCATAAATACAATTGCATATATGTATATATGTAAATTATCTGCAAATATGCTCACTAGGGATTTCTTGACGAGGCACTGGCAACAGAGCGTCGTCAGGAGTTATAAAATTATGCAATAGATAGATGGGTAAGTAGGCTGTACAGTACGGAGCATTGAAAAAATACAAATTTTAGAGATGCCAGCTGCACTTTTCAGGCATTATTTGTATGGTCACAATAAACTTCTGTGCAAAATTTCAGACGATTTTATGCCCATTTACCCTGCAGCATCGTGATCGACTTTTCGTCAAATTATACACCATTGAAAGCCATTAGTTATAATTTATTAGCTGTCAGGATAATAATCAAGTGTACATGGTTTATATTATTTTTGGTTGTGAAAATTATATAATCAAATGTACATGGGTTATATCAATCGTCAACTATTTAATTTTAAACTATTGCAAGTTATAAGTGAAATCTTTCTTGGTGGGGAACTTCGGCACCACTTTCCTGGAAAATATTCTTTGCTTAATATATCTATATCTTGCCTTCTGTCCAGTCACTTCAATACAAGCTTCAGTTATCGATTTTATCTCTCTCTTAACAGCTTGAGTGTTGTTTGGTCACTTGGGCACCGCCAGTGGGGTCTTAATAATTTTCAAAATCTGTTGATCTGATAGAGAAGCAATGAAAGTAGGCTTAGTTTTGAGTTCAGTCTTCCAATCAATCGTGGAATGATAGTTCTCTGCTTGCCACTACAGTTTGGGAATCACTACTTGAGCTGACAACAGGAGCCACATTATCATTCTCATCTTCACTGTCATCCTCATCATCAGTGTAAACTAACAAGTCCTCGCCAACTGCGTCAGAAAAATCGTCTCCATCCTCATCACAGCTCTCCGTACTTTCTTCCGTCTTCTGATTCTCTTCTCTAGTTTTTCCTTTCATTGAGACAGCTTTGTCTCTCACAGTCATGTCTTCATCAGCGCACATACCAAGAAGCAGCTGATCTGTGTGAGCAAAGTAGGAATTTCTTTGGACAGTCTTCTTTACTATCTTCTTTTCTTCACTGTTCAGATGTTTCATATATTGCAGTGCTTTGGACCGTGTGTGGCATAAGGGTGTTGCATGATGTGGAACCACACTGGAGCACATAATGACGACTCTTTTCAACTCCTGGCTAGATGTTGATGTTGCCACATACAGCCTAAGGATCCTACTCCATATAGTATTCCATCTTGACATACACGGTGGACCTGGTTCAAGAGCAGCCAAGTCATCATCAGCCATACCTGTGATCACTCCTTTGCAAATCCTATACAAGTATTTCTGGTCCCAGAACAGATCCTCTGTCACCTTGTCATTCAGAGCAGGGAAATCAGTGAAACTGACTGGCAGGAATGCAACAACTGGCAGTTCAGACAGAGGGTCCTTGACTTGCTTGCCATTGCGACCTCTCCATTGCTCAAAACAACTTGGCTTACCGTCATAGTGGTAGAAAACATCCCGGAATGGCAGCTCATTTCCATGAAACTGTCAGATGAAACAATGGACCGGATGACCAAGCAACATTTCAAGATGATGAATGGCTCCATTGCCATCTCTGACATTTACGTTGGTTCTGTCACACCCAACACATACAACAGGCTGCCGAGTTAGTTTCTGTTCCACCAGAAATGTATAGTCTTGGCAGTCTCTTGTCCATGGCCTGACTTGGGAGTCACATGAGTGAGATATTCAATGCTGGGCTCCACCATGATCACATAATGATCTTTCACCATTATCTTTGGACTCCATTTCTTGGTCTTCTTATTCTTTGTCATTACACGATTGGAGGCCTTTTTACCATCAAGCTACAGTGATGTGATATTTTCCAAGTTTGCTAGCTCATTTTCTTGTCTCTCCATTCAGTATTTGTGTCTGGCATCTCGTAACTTCTGTGGTCCAATAACTTGGCTTTTGTCGTCCTTGGTGATAATGCCATAGTACATTAAGGTGGCGGTAGTAATGGCATCTCTAGCATAATCACTGGTCAAGTATTTGTCACATGTGGCTGCCAGTGTGGGGAGTCTTGTTCTGTTTTGCTGTGAGCTGCTGGCAGTCACACCACTCAAGACATAGTCAGCATCAGTATCGACAGAAGGGCTATCACTGGCATCATTTGAATTATTATCAGAATCAGAAACCTTTCCAGTTCACTGTCTTTTCCCCAGCTGCTACCTGGCTCTGGCTGCATCCTGCTCTTCTTTTACCATCACTCTATCCCACATCCTCGTTATTGTCATGTCAACACAGCCAATTTTCATCTTCCTGTCGCCTCTCTGGTCAAGGAGGAACTGTACCTAACGTTTAGTAACTTTACATCACAATTACAATCCAGGTGGTATCCATCACACACCTTTATTTTGCTCTCTACGTCTTGACAGGAGGCAGCAGGACAGAAACAACTACATATATCAAACAACTCGTTCATATCTTCCTAAAATATAGCTTTTTGGAGACATTTTTGTTCTTGTTAAGTTCTATTCCTCTAATGTAAAATTTTCTCAATCTTTCCTCAATAGTTTTCTGGCTGAGAATAGAAAGAGTCTTTCTGTCTCCAATTGATTTTTTTCATAGTTCAGAACAATCCTTAGCTGCTATCTTGATAATCACTGAAACATCAGTAAACTTTCCTTCATCACATTTATACCGCCAGCAGTTCCTTAACATATCGCCTTTGGACGGAAGTTTGTTCATTGGAAGAACACTGACATGGTCAAACAATGCATCTTCTGTGGCTTTCCTCGTGGACATTGTAGCATCTCAGTAGTAAAGTATATAAGTAATCAGAGTATCTGAACAGAGAGGAAGTTAGTTAATATTTATAAATACTGAAGAGTACATAGATATAGTACATAAAATACTGCGCTGCGCTGTAGGCTAAACCTCAACAAATAAACTTCATATTTGGCACTGAATCTAAGATGTTTATTAGTAACAATTCCTGAAGAGTGCGGCTTTGACCAAAATTTCAATGCTCCCTACTGCACAGTCTTCGTCATGTCTGGTCTCCAGGAGCCAGGCACAAGACCTTACAATGCACGCGTACTGGCAACATTACTAATGGCCTAGTTCATGTTATATATATATATATATATATATATATATATATATATATATATATATATATATATATATATATATATATATATATATATATATATATATAGATATATATATATATATCCAATAGGTTAAAACTGGTCAATTAGCAAGAACTAATTTTTAATCAAGTTTTTTTCTAAAATTTTGTCTTATACGTTTAAAGATATATTTTTCATTTAAGTTAATATAAAAAATAATTTTGTACCAAAAGAACCTTAGAAAACTTACCTAAACTTATTATATCAAGCGCAATTTAATTTAGCCTAATCGAAATATATTTTAGAAAAGTTTACAATAATATAACAAACAAGCACAATGAAATGAAAAAAAATCGTTAGGTTCAGAATGACTTTTGCGAAATTATTACAA
>NC_091299.1:35386722-35394222 GCF_038502225.1 Cherax quadricarinatus
GAAACCGCAGTTGTTTACTCTCATCAGCAAATTTCGCCCAAAGAATACTTGCAAATTATCCAGACGTTCCCAGGCCAACGTACCAGGCAGATGAGTAAGACACATGTGCTACCGCTGGGTATTGCTACCGCTGGGTATTGCTACCGCTGGGTATTGCTACCGCTGGGTATTTCTTTTGTTGTCGAAATGTTTCGCGAAACTGTGCAGGTTTCTTCAGTCGATAAAAACAGAGGTGACAAATACCCCATTATTTGACGATGTTTCGCCCACTCCTTGACCTTTATCACGCCGTTTGCTGAAGTGACCGGATATGGCCCACTGTGTGGGCGAAACGTCGACAACAGAGGCTTCAATCCAACTTCATATATTATGTCTCAACTTTCAAAGTTCTCTCCATCTGTTAAGTATTCTCCTCTTGCTAATGTTGTCTTTGTTGACAACGTTTCTCTCACTGTGTGGGAGAAACGTTGTGGTTAACTAATGTATCCACTGCATGCAAGTTTCAATCACTCCATCTTCTCAAACTGACATATAATTACGCTTCTGGTTAAAACATCTAGGTGAGTACAATATAGGAAGTACATCTGTTTGGCGCTCAGCAGACGGAGGATCGAGCCTCCACCATCACGTCTTGCGCTGAATGACCCACTTGGATTTAGCGCTTAACGTGAATTATTCATTTAATCCACTTCCGATTTTTATTGCTTTGCATTTTATATTCTTGTTGTAGTTTATGTTGTACTGTAGTTTATGTTGTGATGTAGTTTATGCTGTACTGTAGTTTATATTGTATTGTAGTTTATGTTGTGATGTATGTGTTGTGGTGTACTTTATGTTATGTTGTAGTTTATGTTATGTTGTAGTTTATGTTGTTATAAGCATATGTTGTGATGTAGCATGTGTTGTGATGTAGCATGTGTTGTGATGTAGCATGTGTTGTGATGTAGCATGTGTTGTGATGTAGCATGTGTTGTGATGTAGCATGTGTTGTGATGTAGCATGTGTTGTTATGTAGCATGTGTTGTGATGTAGCGTGTGTTGTGATGTAGCATGTGTTGTGATGTAGCATGTGTTGTGATGTAGCATGTGTTGTGATGTAGCATGTGTTGTGATGTAGCATGTGTTGTGATGTAGCGTGTGTTGTGATGTAGCATGTGTTGTGATGTAGCATGTGTTGTGATGTAGCATGTGTTGTGATGTAGCATGTGTTGTGATGTAGCATATGTTGTGATGTAGCATGTGTTGTGATGTAGCATGTGTTGTGATGTAACATGTGTTGTGATGTAGCATGTGTTGTGATGTAGCATGTGTTGTGATGTAGCATATGTTGTGATGTAGCATGTGTTGTGATGTAGCATGTGTTGTGATGTAGCATGTGTTGTGATGTAGCATGTGTTGTGATGTAGCATGTGTTGTGATGCAGCATGTGTTGTGATGTAGCATGTGTTGTGATGTAGCATGTGTTGTGATGTAGCATGTGTTGTGATGCAGCATGTGTTGTGATGTAGCGTGTGTTGTGATGTAGCGTGTGTTGTGATGTAGCATGTGTTGTGATGTAGCATGTGTTGTGATGTAGCATGTGTTGTGATGTAGCATGTGTTGTGATGTAGCATGTGTTGTGATGTAGCGTGTGTTGTGATGTAGCATGTGTTGTGATGTAGCATGTGTTGTGATGTAGCATGTGTTGTGATGTAGCATGTGTTGTGATGTAGCATATGTTGTGATGTAGCATGTGTTGTGATGTAGCATGTGTTGTGATGTAACATGTGTTGTGATGTAGCATGTGTTGTGATGTAGCATGTGTTGTGATGTAGCATATGTTGTGATGTAGCATGTGTTGTGATGTAGCATGTGTTGTGATGTAGCATGTGTTGTGATGTAGCATGTGTTGTGATGTAGCATGTGTTGTGATGCAGCATGTGTTGTGATGTAGCATGTGTTGTGATGTAGCATGTGTTGTGATGTAGCATGTGTTGTGATGCAGCATGTGTTGTGATGTAGCGTGTGTTGTGATGTAGCATGTGTTGTGATGTAGCATGTGTTGTGATGTAGCATGTGTTGTGATGTAGCATGTGTTGTGATGTAGCATGTGTTGTGATGCAGCATGTGTTGTGATGTAGCATGTGTTGTGATGTAGCATGTGTTGTGATGTAGCATGTGTTATGATGTAGCATGTGTTGTGATGTAGCATGTGTTGTGATGTAGCATGTGTTGTGATGTAGCATGTGTTGTGATGTAGCATGTGTTGTGATGTAGCATGTGTTGTGATGTAGCATGTGTTGTGATGTAGCATGTGTTATGATGTAGCATGTGTTGTGATGTAGCATGTGTTGTGATGTAGCATGTGTTGTGATGTAGCATGTGTTGTGATGTAGCATGTGTTGTGATGTAGCATGTGTTGTGATGTAGCATGTGTTGTGATGCAGCATGTGTTGTGATGTAGCATGTGTTGTGATGTAGCATGTGTTGTGATGTAGCATGTGTTATGATGTAGCATGTGTTGTGATGCAGCATGTGTTGTGATGTAGCATGTGTTGTGATGTAGCATGTGTTGTGATGTAGCATGTGTTGTGATGCAGCATGTGTTGTGATGTAGCATGTGTTGTGATGTAGCATGTGTTGTGATGTAGCATGTGTTGTGATGTAGCATGTGTTGTGATGTAGCATGTGTTGTGATGTAGCACATGTTGTGTTGTACTTAATGTTATGTTGTAGTTTATACTGTGATTAATTTGTTACTCATCTTGTCTCATAAATCACTGAATCAATTTGAAATTAAAAAAAAAAATACTTTTAAAACTGAACCTTTCGTACCTTAGCTAACTTACCACACATTTAATAAATAACAGTTAACTACTTTAAGAAACCCTACTGAAGATCAAACGTTTAAAAATCGCACAAATAATCATTTTTGCTACGTTTCCCATTGTTCACTTAACTGTAATTAACTGCATAAAGAATCCTACTTAATAGGCTACATCTAATTCGGATCAGTTGGCTCTGGAACGCATTTGCATGTGTTTCGTGTCTACAGTATTTTTATCACGTGTAAACTATATTATCTTTGTACTGTATGAACACAAATTTCTATTTGAATGATGATGTTTATATTGTGTTGTAACATATACGGTGTGTTTATACTGTAATGAAGTTTTTTTTTTTTTTGTATATTTTATGTTATGGTGAAGTTTATATTGTGATGTAGTATGTATTGTGTTTATATTGCTAAGAAGTTTATATTGTGGTGTAGTTTATATTGTGATAATAATGATTGATGATGATGATTATTGATGATAATAATAGTCTTATATTTGCTTCTTTCCATCTTTTTCTTCTCCAGATATCTTGATTTCTTATTTTTACATATTTTTTCTTCTTTATATTCCCTCCCTTCTTCTTCTTCTTCCTCTACTTCTAGTCTCTACTGATTCTCTTCTATTTTTGACGCCTTCTCCTCTCCTTGTGTCTCTAATGTTTTCTTCATATCTCCATTCCTCCCTTCGTTTTCCTTTAACTCTTCGTTCGTCGCTAACCTCTCATTTATTCTCCCTTCATCACTTTCCTTCCCTTTGTTTGCCTCCCTTTTTCCCTCCATTTGCCCCTTCGCTTTTCTCCTCTTCCTCCCTGTGTTTTTCTCTCTCGTCTCTTTTCGACTTCTCTTCATTGTCACATCAGCTTTCTTTACCCTCTTCCTTTTTCTCTTCTCTTTCCTTCTCCCATCTACTCTTTTCCTTCCCTCTCCCCTCTACTCTTCTCCTTCGCTCTCCCCTTTAATCTTTTCCTTCCTCTCCCCTCAACTCTTCTCCTTCCCTCTCCCCTCAACTCTTCTCCTTCCCTCTCCCCTCTACTCTTCTCATTCCCTCTACTCCTTGTCTCATTTCCTTCCCTTCCATCTCTAATTATTTTCCCTTTCTTCCCCTCCCTCCCTCCCTCCCTTATCCTCTCGGGTCTCTAGCTTTTTTCCCACCTCATTTCCTTCCATCTCTTTGTCTCCCTTTCCCGTTCTTATCCGTCGATTTCCTTTTCCTCTCTCTCTCTCTCTCTCTCTCTCTCTCTCTCTCTCTCTCTCTCTCTCTCTCTCTCTCTCTCTCTCTCTCTCATGACTTTCTCTTAGATTTCCCGCCTCCTCTTTCTCTTCCCATTCACCATTTCCCCTCCACTCCCCCTCACCTCTTCACTACTCCCCACCATCGGATCTCTCCTTCCACCACCACCCCCGTCACCCCACCCTCTCTTCCCCTCCTCCACTCTTCCCCCTTCTCTCCGCTCCACTCCCCTTTCCTCCGCTCCCCTCCCCTCCTCTCCCCTCCCCTCCCCTCCCCTCCCCTCCCCTCCCCTCCCCCCCCTCCCCTCCCCTCCCCTCCTCAACTCTCCGCAGCAGCAAGGCCTTAAATCTTTTATTAATAATCAGGTCTTACGTGGTGAACAATGCAGCGTTAAACACCAGACTAAAATAGTTCCCCTCCCTACATCCCCTCTCCCTCTATCCCCACCCCCTCCCTCCAACCCCACCCCTCCCTCCAACCCCACCCCCTCCTTCCAACCCCACCCCCTTCCCTCCAACATCACTCCCTTCCCTCCAACATTGCTCCTCCCTCCAACAACACTCTTTTCCAACCTCACCTCCTCCAACCCCATCTCCTCCAACCTCACTCTTGTCTAACCCCTCCAACCTCACCCAACCCCCGCCAACCCCACCCCAATTCAATTTTACCCCACCCTAACCCACTCTACCATACCCTCTCCCACCCCACCCCACCAACCACATTTCACAACCCTCTAACCTCACCCTCCCTTGCCTCATCTCACCCCTCTAACCCTCCACTAACCTCATCTCACCCCTCTAACCCCCACTAACCTCATCTCACCCCTCTAACCTCACCCCCACCAACCTCATTTCACCCCTCTTACCTCACCCCCGAACCTCATCTCTACGTTCCTGTCCCACCTCTCCCAACCATCTCCACTTCAATCCCACTAACCCCAACAAACACTACCACTCAAACCCTCATCCCCAAAATACCCTTTTAAAACCTTAATATACCCCCACCCCTTCATCCCTACCCATCCTTCCTACCTTCAGCCTCACCCCTTCAACTTCAACCCTTCTCCCTCCCCTCACCCTCCCCTCCCCCTTCCCTCCCCCTCCCACGCACCCACCACGCCAATATTGCTATATACCTAACCATGGACTTGCAGGATATTATGCTGCACATCCCACTCTCTCTCTCTCTCTCTCTCTCTCTCTCTCTCTCTCTCTCTCTCTCTCTCTCTCTCGCCGTCTCGCACCGTGGTAATATGAGCCCAAAAAGGAAACACATTCAGCATAATTCGTTCATTAGCTGACTTTCCAGAAGTGTGCAGATATTAAAATTCAAACTACCCTGTGAGCTGTAACATCCCCAGCCTTCCTTCAGAGTGAAGCCACTCTGCATTCCACATTCTTCTTAATCAGTTTTAATGAATTCCTCGATAAATATTACTTTGCTCACACTCCAACAGCACACGAAGTCACAAAAACCCACTCGTCTCCATTCACTCCGATCTAACTCACTCACACTAGCTTGCTGCATGCTTAAGCTACAAGCATTCAAAACCTTCTTTAATGCCTCCCTCCAACGCTCTCTGCTGCGACCATTGCCTCTCCATTCATCTTTTCCATATTTATATACCATCTTGGTTATCCTATTCTGCTACATTCTCTCTTAATGCCCGGATCACCTCAACTGCCCGTCCTCCGCCCTCTCAATTATATTTTTATTAACTTTACTCCATCTTGATAATTCTGTGATCCGAATTCTTTGCATAATACTCACAGCACACAATGTTCTCAAACCTTACATCTCCACTACCTTTAGCCTCCTCCATAATGCAACGTTTAAAGCCCATGCCTCATATTCATAAAAATACTGACAGCATTATATTCTGGTATATTTCTCCTATTGCCTCCATAAACTTTCTTTTAAAAAATATCTCAGCACACAATTTACTTTTCCTCCCCCCTCGTTTATTCTGTTGTTCACTTAGTCTTTCATAGCCCCATTTACCGACAAGTCCAAGTATATGAATATATTCACTTCCTCCATACTCCCTCCCTTCAATCTGATATCCAATCTATCATTGTCTGAACCTCATGTTGCTCTCATCACCATGTTCTTTTCTATGTTCATTTTTAATTTCCTTGCTTTACATACCCTCCCAGTGCACACACATACGTATATATATATATATATATATATATATATATATATATATATATATATATATATATATATATATATATATATATATATATATAAACAATAAATCCACGGATGATGAAGGTAGTGGCAATCAGAATTCAATGCTCCAAGATATCTCAAACCACAATATACTTCAGTCGTAATAAAGAACTTAAATAAAAGTGGTCATAAATACGAGGTTTAACCCTGAAGCTTCCAAAATCCGGCCGTCATACCTATTAGAGAGAGTTTTCCGTGGGCTGCCCCCGCTTACGGGAACGACTCCAATATTTGGCCCTGATTAAGCACCGTCACAACGAGTCCAATAACTGCGTTATTAGTAACATCCAATCAAAAGTTGGGCCTCGCATGACCTCTGTTATTGCACTTGAGAGAGTTAGTGAGAGGTGGGGGGATTTGTGGGTAGGTGGGTGGGAACAGAAGGGGAGAGGAGGGAAGGTGAAGATAGGAGAGCAGAGAGGAGAGGGAATGGGATGAGAAGATAAAAGTGGAAGGAGAAATAGGAGAAGAGGAGAGGGATGGTGAGCGGGGGAGTGGAGAGGAGAGGAATAGAGAGGAGTGGAGAGGAAAGGAGAGGAGAGAAGGAGAAGAGAGGAGAGGGGAAAAGAAAAGAGGTGAAAGGAGAGAAAAGGATACAGAAAGGGAGCGGCAGTACAGCAGACGACAGAATCAGATGAGAGGAGACGAAATTGCAGGAGAGGGGGATACAAGAAGAGGGAAGATAGAGAAACAGAGGGAGAGAAGAAGAGAAGGAAGGAAAGGAGAAGGTTAAGAGGAGAGTTAGAGGAGTCAGAGACAGTGAAGGATACTTGGGTTCCACTTGAGTGTGTAAGTTACTGTCACTCATTTAATTTTGTTTCTTTCTTTCATTCTAGATTGAATTGTGCAATTATTTTTGTGTTAATGTACAGAGCACATACACACACACACACACACACACACACACACACACACACACACACACACACACACACACACACAGCCAGAAACGAGTATGCACAGATAAGGAGGGAGGCCCAGCGACAGTATGAAAACGACATAGCATCGAAAGTCAAATCTGACCCGAAACTGTTGTATAGCCACATTAGGAGGAAGACAACAGTCAAGGACCAGGTGATAAGGCTGAGGAAAGAAGGTGGAAGTATTTACAGTAGAGACAGGAAGGACTCTGGGAAGACAGACCAGATGGGGACACCAGCAAGGAATACACCAACAAGTGTTGGACGACATACATACAGATGAGGAGGAGGTGAAGAAA